>NC_074667.1:43175795-43180795 GCF_029448725.1 Salvelinus fontinalis | reverse complement strand
TCCAACACTTCCCACACTGCCCCTACTCGGATGGTATCGCGCCGTCCCAACCTCCGCTCTCTCTCCCCCGCTACTCTCTCCTCTTCCATCCTATCATCTCTTCCCTCTGCCCAAACCTTCTCCAACCTATCTCCTGATTCTGCCTCCTCAACCCTCCTCTCCTCCCTTTCTGCATCCTTTGACTCTCTATGTCCCCTATCCTCCAGGCCGGCTCGGTCCTCCCCTCCCGCTCCGTGGCTCGACGACTCATTGCGAGCTCACAGAACAGGGCTCCGGGCAGCCGAGCGGAAATGGAGGAAAACTCGCCTCCCTGCGGACCTGGCATCCTTTCACTCCCTCCTCTCTACATTTTCCTCTTCTGTCTCTGCTGCTAAAGCCACTTTCTACCACTCTAAATTCCAAGCATCTGCCTCTAACCCTAGGAAGCTCTTTGCCACCTTCTCCTCCCTCCTGAATCCTCCTCCCCCTCCCCCCCCCCTCCTCCCTCTCTGCAGACGACTTCGTCAACCATTTTGAAAAGAAGGTCGACGACATCCGATCCTCGTTCGCTAAGTCAAACGACACCGCTGGTTCTGCTCACACTGCCCAACCCTGTGCTTTTTTCTCCCCTCTCTCTCCAGATGAAATCTCGCGTCTTGTGACGGCCGGCCGCCCAACAACCTGCCCGCTTGACCCTATCCCCTCCTCTCTTCTCCAGACCATTTCCGGAGACCTTCTACCTTACCTCACCTCGCTCATCAACTCATCCCTGACCGCTGGCTACGTCCCTTCCGTCTTCAAGAGAGCGAGAGTTGCACCCCTTCTGAAAAAACCTACACTCGATCCCTCCGATGTCAACAACTACAGACCAGTATCCCTTCTTTCTTTTCTCTCCAAAACTCTTGAACGTGCCGTCCTTGGCCAGCTCTCCTGCTATCTCTCTCAGAATGACCTTCTTGATCCAAATCAGTCAGGTTTCAAGACTAGTCACTCAACTGAGACTGCTCTTCTCTGTATCACGGAGGCGCTCCGCACTGCTAAAGCTAACTCTCTCTCCTCTGCTCTCATCCTTCTAGACCTATCGGCTGCCTTCGATACTGTGAACCATCAGATCCTCCTCTCCACCCTCTCCGAGTTGGGCATCTCCGGCGCGGCCCACGCTTGGATTGCGTCCTACCTGACAGGTCGCTCCTACCAGGTGGCGTGGCGAGAATCTGTCTCCTCACCACGCGCTCTCACCACTGGTGTCCCCCAGGGCTCTGTTCTAGGCCCTCTCCTATTCTCGCTATACACCAAGTCACTTGGCTCTGTCATAACCTCACATGGTCTCTCCTATCATTGCTATGCAGACGACACACAATTAATCTTCTCCTTTCCCCCTTCTGATGACCAGGTGGCGAATCGCATCTCTGCATGTCTGGCAGACATATCAGTGTGGATGACGGATCACCACCTCAAGCTGAACCTCGGCAAGACGGAGCTGCTCTTCCTCCCGGGGAAGGACTGTCCGTTCCATGATCTCGCCATCACGGTTGACAACTCCATTGTGTCCTCCTCCCAGAGCGCTAAGAACCTTGGCGTGATCCTGGACAACACCCTGTCGTTCTCCACCAACATCAAGGCGGTGGCCCGTTCCTGTAGGTTCATGCTCTACAACATCCGCAGAGTACGACCCTGCCTCACACAGGAAGCGGCGCAGGTCCTAATCCAGGCACTTGTCATCTCCCGTCTGGATTACTGCAACTCGCTGCTGGCTGGGCTCCCTGCCTGTGCCATTAAACCCCTACAACTCATCCAGAACGCCGCAGCCCGTCTGGTGTTCAGCCTTCCCAAGTTCTCTCACGTCACCCCGCTCCTCCGCTCTCTCCACTGGCTTCCAGTTGAAGCTCGCATCCGCTACAAGACCATGGTGCTTGCCTACGGAGCTGTGAGGGGAACGGCACCTCAGTACCTTCAGGCTCTGATCAGGCCCTACACCCAAACAAGGGCACTGCGTTCATCCACCTCTGGCCTGCTCGCCTCCCTACCACTGAGGAAGTACAGTTCCCGCTCAGCCCAGTCAAAACTGTTCGCTGCTCTGGCACCCCAATGGTGGAACAAACTCCCTCACGACGCCAGGACAGCGGAGTCAATCACCACCTTCCGGAGACACCTGAAACCCCACCTCTTCAAGGAATACCTAGGATAAAGCAATCCTTCTGCCCCCCCCTTAAAAGATCTGATGCACTATTGTAAAGTGGCTGTTCCACTGGATGTCATAAGGTGAATGCACCAATTTGTAAGTCGCTCTGGATAAGAGCGTCTGCTAAATGACTTAAATGTAAATGTAAATGTCAGAGCAGTCAGTCTACTGTCAGAGCAGTCAGTCTACTGTCAGAGCAGGTAGCGGGAGCTGGCTCTTCTGTTTACTGGCTCATAGTAGAAGTTTCATCTCTCTAATGGTTAGGGCTAGGGTTATCTGATTCTAGATCTGTGTTTAGGGACAACTGGCACCTTAGTCCAGGAAGTTGAGACTCATGATCACAGAGTGAGAGAGTAAGGGAGGAAAAGAGAGAGGAGGCTTAAAGAGAAAATACAACTTCAGTTAATTTCATTCATCAGCATCTGCCTTTCTTTCTCTTTTTCTCCAAAAGAGGGATGAATCCGTCTGGCATGGCGCTCCCGTCCTGTTGGCCAATTATTCCTGTCTCTTTCCGTTCCCCACTGCCGCTTCCTTTCTATTTCTATCCAGAATGGGGAATGTGGCTGGTATTGTCTTTGCCCAATGGCCATCCTTTCACCTGGTGAATAAAACCCAATTCTGTGTGAGCGTACATGTGTGTGTGCCTGCTTTCGTGTATGTGTGTGTGCGTGTGTGCGTAGGTGCGTGTGCGGTGCAGGCCAGACTCATCAGGGGGAAGATATGAGGTGAATCCTAAGAGAAGAATGGTGCTTTATGAAGCTGTAATGACCTGAGGTTTAATTTCCAGGAGAGGAGTACAGTACTGCCTATAGAGCACTAAGATTACATATTTAAATAGAGCCGGGTGATATGCCTGGTCAAAGGGCTGTGTGTGTGTGTGTGTGTGTGTGTGTGTGTGTGTGTGTGTGTGTGTGTGTGTGTGTGTGTGTGTGTGTGTGTGTGTGTGTGTGTGTGTGTGTGTGTGTGTGTGTGTGTGTGTGTGTGTGTGTGTGTGTGTGTGTGTGTAAAATGAATATCCACTCCTAATCCCTGTCTGTCCACCCTCTCCTCCACCCTCTCTTCTTTTCTACCTTCCCTCCTTCTGTCTCCCAAAGTTTTGAAAAGACAGAAGAGATGAAAGGAGAGTTTGAGATTGACACTTTCCTTTCCTCTGTCTGAATGTGTCAGACACACAGGGCCCTTCCTTGAATAGACACACACTGTACAACACATACTCTCTCTCTGTCTGTCTGTCTGTCTGTCTGTCTGTCTGTCTGTCTGTCTGTCTGTCTGTCTGTGAGTCAGGTGTAGGGTTTTAGGGTGAGGCTAGAAGCCTGAGGGCAAGATTTCTTCAGAGTGACGCACACGCACAGGCAAAGAAACACGCAAGCACGCACACACACACACACACACACATTCACACACATACACACAGCAGGCATCAGAGTGACACTTTACATACACAACCTTCATTATCATCATCATCATTCTACTCTACTCTTCTCTTCCTACCTCATTTGTCCCTCCCTCCTCTCCTTACCTCCCTCGTCCCTCCCTCTCTCCCATACTCTGCATTATTTCTGTATTAACCTGTTCTGGCTGCACGCTGAATATTGAAAAAACTGGAAAATGTGTGCACATTTTCAAACGGCCTCCTAAGAAACTTTTTATTTTCCAATATGCATATATTTACTACTGTTGGATAGATAACAGTCTGTAGTTTCTAAAAAGGTTTGAATTGTTTCTCTAAGTCGAACAGAAATATTTTTACAGCCATTTTCCCAGCCGAATTGAGTTTCCCAAAATGCGATGTGTCTCTTTAAGACCTTCTCTATAAAAGGCCATTTGACTTGGGACCATAGGGACACGTCAGAGGCGTACCTCAGACTGTAATGCGGAAGTGAGAATTGAAAGGGGTCGAATATCTCGTCCCTGGACTGAATAACAGAACTTCTTGTGAGACATGCGCAGTTAAAATAAAAATCCGGGCGCGAAGGATAATTTGATCTCGGCTTCTGGAACAAGGTAGATAACTTTGAATATGATGCCTGACTACGATATTATTTGCTACATGTCACAAAATCATCCTAAAGGTTGTTTTTTCAATATACTTTAATTATATTATTGCAATTTATTCTGGACTTTAGATGTGAAACGACGGAAGAATTTTTTGAAGAAACGCTTTCTGGCGCAGCAATGCTACCGTGCTAGCTAACCAAAGAGGGGAATCCTTCGTTCTGGAACCCAACTAAAGACTCTACTGGACATTGGACCCCGTTACAACATTCTGATGGAGTACCAAGAAAGATAAGACCCAATTTGGGATGCTTTTTCATATATATGTCGAACTGTTGAATGCTAACGCTGCTAACTATGCTAGGCTAGCGCTTGACTAGAATCAATGCTGCCTTATGCTAGCTTATGATGTTAGCTAATATAACGATATATTGTGTTTTCGCTGTAAAACACTTCAAAAATCGGAAATGTTGTCTGTATTCACAAGATATCTGTCTTTCATTAGTTATCCACCATATGTTTTTCTGAAATGTTTTATGAGGTGTAATTAGTAGCCGACGTTGGTGTATGTATTTTCTCTGGCTACTCCCGGCTGGATTCAGACTCTAGCTATGTGTTAGCATTTTTGGGTAGCATCAATGTAAAACAGATTTATAGCTAAAATATGCACTTTTTATGAACAAAACATAGATTTATTGTGTAACATGTTATATGACTGTCATCTGAGGTCGTTTTTTCTGGGCTCTTTAGGTTGGTTTTAGTTTATTTCGGTTGGTTGTGCATGCTACTTCAATCATAATTCATACTTCATAATCATAATTCATACGTGTCTGTCCACTTTTGT
>NC_074667.1:43143295-43173295 GCF_029448725.1 Salvelinus fontinalis | reverse complement strand
AAAGGCATCTAGAGGGAGAGAAAGTGATCGTGAAAGGCATCTAGAGGAAGAGAAAGTGATCGTGTGAGGCATCTAGAGGGAGAGAAAGTGATCGTGAAAGGCATCTAGAGGAAGAGAAAGTGATCGTGTGAGGCATTTAGAGGGAGAGAAAGTGATCGTGAAAGGCATCTAGAGGGAGAGAAAGTGATCGTGAAAGGCATCTAGAGGGAGAGAAAGTGATCGTGAGAGGCATCTAGAGGGAGAGAAAGTGATCGTGAGAGGCATCTAGAGGGAGAGAAAGTGATCGTGTGAGGCATCTAGAGGAAGAGAAAGTGATCGTGTGAGGCATCTAGAGGGAGAGAAAGTGATCGTGAAAGGCATCTAGAGGAAGAGAAAGTGATCGTGTGAGGCATCTAGAGGAAGAGAAAGTGATCGTGAAAGGCATCTAGAGGAAGAGAAAGTGATCGTGAAAGGCATCTAGAGGAAGAGAAAGTGATCGTGAAAGGCATCTAGAGGAAGAGAAAGTGATCGTGTAGTAGTAATCTTTCTCATTGATGACTAACACCACACAACCGCTCCTTTCTCTCTCTCTCTTACACTCCTCCTTTTGATGTGAGGTAGAAAGAGGTCAGTTATTTCCCTAGCTCTCCCCATCTCACTTTCTTACCTATTTCCTCTCTCCTCTCCTCCTTCTGCTCATACCACCAAGACCCAGGGCTGACACCTCTCCTTCTCGCTCCCTTTCTCCATTAGACTGATAAATCTGTCTGTTCATTCTCTGTGTCCATCTCTTTTAAAGTCATTATTAACCCCAGTCCAGGGACTTTAGAGCAATCTTACACACACTGGACAACCCTTATCAGACATGACTAACACACACACACACACACACACACACACACACACACACACACACACACACACACACACACACACACACACACACACACACACACACACACACACACACACACACACACACACACACACACACACACACACACACACACACACACACACACACACACACACACACATGGGATGTGACAATTTGAAAAATGATCTTAATGTTTAAACAGCCTTTTTTTCTCCATTAAAATGATAAGAAAGAATTAATTAAGTGGTTTGGGCCTCATGGTGCATCCCGTTTAGATGGTTAAGCATTGCACCTGTACTATATTACTGTACCTCAATACCACCTGGCACAGTTTGCATATCCTTCTCAAAGTTTTGCCATACAGGACTTCGCTGCTGTCGCTTTCCTTTCTCTGCCATTTTCCCAACTGTTAATTAACAATGATGACGTACAGTAGTGGTGGAGAATTGACTCCAAAATAATTAATTCCGCGACTCCTTGCACGTCAACTCCCATTTCCGCTAGGAATCTACTCCTAAGATTCAGCATGTTTGGAATGGAAGAGACTGATTAGTGTCGTACTTCTGAGAACACAAACACTTGAATATATATATATATATATTATTATTATTATTTTTTTTTAAATTTTATCCCCTTTTCTCCCCAATTTTCGTCGTATCCAATCGCTAGTAATTACTATCTTGTCTCATCGCTACAACTCCCGTACGGGCTCGGGAGAGACGAAGGTCGAAAGCCGCGCGTCCTCCGAAGCACAACCCAACCAAGCCGCACTGCTTCTTAACACAGCGCGCCTCCAACCCGGAAGCCAGCTGCACCAATGTGTCGGAGGAAACACCGTGCATCCCTACCGGCCAAACCCTCCCTAACCCCGACGACGCTAGCCCAATTGTGCGGCGCCCCACGGACCTCCCGGTCGCGGCCGGCTGCGACAGAGCCTGAGCGCGAACCCAGAGACTCAACACTTGAATATTTTATAGTGAGCTTGCGAAGGACGGAGAGAGAGAGAGGTGAGGGGCAAAGTATACAGTATATTCGGAAAGTATTCAGACCCCTTGACTTTTTCCACATTTTGTTACGTTACAGCCTTATTCGGAAATGTATTCAATAGTTGTTTCCCTCACCAATCTACACACAATACCACATAAAGACAAAGCAAAAACAGTTTAAAAAAAACGTTTTCAAATGTATTTAAAAAAAACTCTAACATCATATTTACATAAGTATTCAGACCCTTTACTCAGTACTTTGTTGAAGCACCTTTGGCAGCGATTACAGCCTTGAGTCTTCTTGGGTATGACGCTACAAGCTTGTCAAACCTGTATTTGGGGAGTTTCTCCATTTTTCTGCAGATCCTCTCAAGCTCTGTCAGGTTGGATGGGGAGTGTTGCTGCACAGCTATTTTCAGGTCTCTCCAGAGATCGTGTTCGATCGTGTTCAAGGCTATGGCTGGGCCACTCAAGGACATTCAGAGACTTGTCCCAAAGCCTCTCCAGCATTGTCTTGGCTGTGTGCTTAGGGTGGTTGTCCTGTTGGAAATCTAAGGTCCTGACCGCTCTGGAGCAGGTTTTCATCAAGGATCTCTCTGTACTTTGCTCTGTTCATCTTTGCCTAGATCCTGACTAGTCTCCCAGTCCTGCCAATGAAAAACATCCCCACATCATGATGCTGCCACCACCACGCTTCACCGTATTTATTTTATTTTATTTAACCTTTATTTAACTAGGCAAGTCAGTGAAGAACCAATTCTTATTTACAATGACGGCCTACCAAAAGGCAAAAGGCCTCCTGCGGCGACGAGGGCCTGGGATTATTATTATTTTATTTATTTCACCTTTAATTAACCAGGTAAGCTAGTTGAGAACAAGTTCTCATTTACACCTGTGACCTAAAGCAAAGCAGTGCGACACAAACAACAACACAGAGTTACACATGGAATAAGAAAACATACAGTCAATAATACAATAGAGAAAGTCTAAAATTAAATAAATAAAAAATATATAAATATAGGATAAAACACACATTACAACGAGACAACATAATACTACATAAAGAGAGCTCTAAGACAACAACATACCAAGGCAGCAACATAACAACAACATGGTAGCAACACAGCATGGTGGCAGCACAAAACATGGTACAAACATTATTGGGCACAGACAGCAGCACAAAGGGCAAGAAGGTAGAGACGACAATACATCACACAAAGCAGCCACAACTGTCAGTAAGAGTGTCCATGATTGAGTCTTTGAATGGAGCGATTGAGATAAAACTGTCCAGTTTGAGTGTTTGTTGCAGCTCGTTCCAGTCGCTAGCTGCAGCGAACTGAAAAGAGGAGCGACCCAGGGATGTGTGTGCTTTGGGGACCTTTAACAGAATGTGACTGGCAGAACGGGTGTTGTATGTGGAGGATGAGGGCTGCAGGAGGTATCTCAGGTAGGGGGGAGTGAGGCCTAAGAGGGTTTTATAAATAAGCATCAACCAGTGGGTTTTGTGATGTGTATACAGAGAAGACCACTTTACAGAGGTGTATAGAGTGCTGTGATGTGTCTTATAAGGAGCATTGGTGGCAAATCTGATGGCCGAATGGTAAAGAACATCTAGCCGCTCGAGAGCACCCTTACCTGCCGATCGATAAATTATGTCTCCGTAATCTAGCATGGGTAGGATGGTCATCTGAATCAGGGTTAGTTTGGCAGTTGGGGTGAAAGAGGAGCGATTTCGATAGAGGAAACAAAGTCTAGACTTAACTTTCGCCTGCAGCTTTGATATGTTAACAGGGATGGTACCAGGTTTCCTCCAGACGTGACAGTTGGCATTCGGGTCAAAGACTTCAATCTTGATTTCATCAGACCACAGAATCTTGTTTCTCATGGTCTAAGAGTCCTTTGGGTCCCTTTTGGCAAACTCCAAGCGGCCTGTCATGTGCCTTTTACTGAGGAGTGGCTTTCGTCTGTCCACTCTACCATAAAGGCCTGATTGGTGGAGTGCTGTAGAGATGGTTGTCCTTCTGGAAGTTTCTCCCATCTCCACAAAGGAACTCTGGAGCTCTGTCAGAGTGAACATCAGGTTCTTGGTCACCTCCTTGAACAAGGCCCTTCTCCCGCAATTGCTCAGTTTGGCCGGGTGTCCAGCTCTAGGAAGAGTCTTGATGGATCCAACCTTCTTGCATTTAAGACTGATGGAGGCCACTGTGTTCTTGGGGACCTTCAATGCTGCAGACATTTTTGGGTACCCTTCCCCAGATCTGTGCCTCGACACAATCCTGTCTCGGAGCTCTACGGACCATTCCTTCAACCTCATGACTTTGGTTTTGCTCTGACATGCACTGTCAACTGTGGGACCTTATATAGACAGGTGTGTGTCTTTCCAAATCATGTCCAATCAATTGAATTTGGACTCCAATCAAGTTGTAGAAACATCTCAAGGATGATCAATGGAAACAGAATGCACCTGAGCTCATTTTCGAGTCTAATAGCAAAGGGTCTGAATATATTTTTTTTCATTTTGTCATTATGGGGTATTGTGTGTAGATTGCTTAGGGAAAATAATAATGTATCCATTTGTATCCATTTTAGAATAATAATAATAATAGAAAATAATAATAGAACATGGTGAAGCCCCAAAATTGCCCTCGCTAGAAGCCTGTGTTTCAGACATAAGGAAGTGGATGGCTGAAAACTTTCTACTTTTAAACTCGGACAAAACAGAGATGCTTGTTCTAGGTCCCAAGAAACAAAGAGATCTTCTGTTAAATCTGACAATTCATCTTGATGGTTGTAAAGTCGTCTCAAATAAAACTGTGAAGGACCTCGGCGTTACTCTTGACCCTGATCTCTCTTTTGACGAACATATCAAGACTGTTTCAAGGACAGCTTTTTTCCATCTACGTAACATTGCAAAAATCAGAAATTTTCTGCCTAAAAATGATGCAGAAAAATTAATCCATGCATTTGTTACTTCTAGGTTAGACTACTGCAATGCTCTACTTTCCGGCTACCCGGATAAAGCACTAAATAAACTTCAGTTAGTGCTAAATACGGCTGCTAGAATCCTGACTAGAACCAAGAGATTTGATCATATTACTCCAGTGCTAGCTTCCCTACACTGGCTTCCTGTTAAGGCAAGGGCTGATTTCAAGGTTTTACTGTTAACCTATAAAGCGTTACATGGGCTTGCTCCTACCTATCTTTCCGAGTTGGTCCTGCCGTACATACCAATACGTACGCTACGGTCACAAGACGCAGGCCTCCTAATTGTCCCTAGAATTTCTAAGCAAACAGCGGGAGGCAGGGCTTTCTCCTATAGATCTCCATTTTTATGGAACAGTCTGCCTACCCATGTGAGAGACGCAGACTCGGTCTCAACCTTTAAGTCTTTACTGAAGACTTATCTCTTCAGTAGGTCATATGATTGAGTGTAGTCTGGCCCAGGAGTGTGAAGGTGAACGGAAAGGCTCTGGAGCAACGAACCGCCCTTGCTGTCTCTGCCTGGCCGGTTCCCCTCTCTCCACTGGGATTCTCTGCCTCTAACCCTGTTACAGGGGCTGAGTCACTGGCTTACTGGTGCTCTTTCATGCCGTCCCTGGGAGAGGTGCGTCATTTGAGTGGGTTGAGTTATTGACGTGATCTTCCTGTCTGGGTTGGCGCCCCCCCTTGGTTTGTGCTGTGGTGGAGATCTTTGTTGGCTATACTCGGCCTTGTCTCAGGATTATAAGTTGGTGGTTGAAGATATCCCTCCAGTGGTGCGGGGGCTGTGCTTTGGCAAAGTGGGTGGGGTTATATCCTTCCTATTTGGCCCTGTCCGGGGGTATCTTCGGATGGGGCCACAGTGTCTTCTCCTGTCTTATCCAGTGTCCTGTGTGAATTTAAGTATGCTTTCTCTAATTCTCTCGTTCTCTCTTTCTTTCTCTCTCTGAGAACCTGAGCCCTAGGACCATACGTCAGGACTACCGGGCATGACGACTCCCTGCTGCCCCCAGTCCGCCTGGCCTTGCTGCTATTCCAGTTCAACGGTTCTGCCTGCGGTTACGGAACCCCTACCTGTCCCAGACCTGCTGTTTTCAACTCTTAACCTGTTGGGGATGGGGGCGCTGTTTAGACTATTTATGCTAATGTGGCTAATTTTTTAAACGGCTTCCCACAAAATCCTTGATCGTACAATATGCATATTATTATTATTATTGGATAGAAAACAGTCTATAGTTTCTATAGGAGTTGAAATTTTGTCTCTAAGTGGAACAGAGCCCATTCTACAGCAATTTCCCTGACATGGAGTCAGATTTGAGAAATGTTGGCCACTTTTCTGAAGTCATTTAAAAGGGCACTGTCGTTGCTATGACTATACGGACACTTCTTACGTCTTCCCCTGGATGCCTTTACGTGATGACGATTCCAACGGGCTCGATTGCTCGTTCACAGGCCCTACAAATGAAAAAAACCTTTAGCTAGCAAGTCTTTTCTTGCTGCGTAACGCTCGTGGAAGACACCGACCCTCTCCTGTTCCAAGCGTTAGTTTAGCCTGTTATATTTCTCCGGTCATCTTTTCACTCGTTATAGGAGTTAAAAACATCATAAGGTAGTTAATTTAAAGCGTTTTATAGCAATTTATATCCGTTTAGTGCGATTTTGGGACATTTATTTTTGCAACGATGTGAAAAGTTGGGCATGCTTTTCAGTTCATCCCGAACTCAGTTGACATTTCCACATGGCAAGAGGACAGCTTTCCACCAAAAGACGATTTCTCCCAAGAAAGGATCCTTTGCCCAAGATACTGATGGAAGAACAGCTCAAGGTAGGACATTTTTATTATGATAAATCGTGTTTCTGTCGAAACATTTTAGTGGCTTAGGACGCCATGTTTTTTGACGTAGCTTCGCTTGGCGCAAACTGTATTGAAAAGTAAGGATAAATTAAAAAATGTAATAACGCAATTGTATTAAGAATTAAATTGTCTATCAATCCCTGTCCACCCTACATTTTTTAGTCACGTTTATGAGTATTTATGTATAAGAGTAGATCACTGTCTAAGTGGCGCAAGGACGTTTTCTCTACCAGCTTGTCTACATTTCACATTGTCTAACCATGATTTTGGTGGCTAAATATAAACATTTTCGATCAAACTGTATATGCATGTTGTAATGTGATGTTACAGGAGTGTCATCGGAAGAATTCTGAGAAGGTTAGTGAAAAAATTAATATCTTTTGGCGATGTTGACTTTTATCGCTCACTTTGGCTAGAATCAATGCTGGGCTGCTAATTGCTATGTGCTAAGCTAATATAACGATTTATTGTGTTTTCGCTGTAAGACACTTAGAAAATCTGAAATATTGTCTGTATTCACAGGATCTGTGTCTTTCGATTCGTGTATGCTGTGTATTTTTACGAAATGTTTGATGATTAGTAGTTAGGTAAACACGTTGCTCATTGTAATTATTCTAGTCCATTTGTGATGGTGGGTGCAATTGTAAACTATGCCATATACCTGAAATATGCACTTTTTTCTAACAAAACCTATCCCATACCATAAATATGTTATCAGACTGTCATCTAATGAGTTTTTTTGTTGGTTAGGGGCTATAAATATCTTAGTTTAGCCGAATTGGTGATGGCTACTGGTGTTGGTGGACAAATAAAAGATGGTGGATTATGCTAATGTGTTTTTAGGTAATAGATGTACATCTTTACATATTGTGTCTTCCCTGTAAAACATTTTAAAAATCGGAAATGTTGACTGGATTAATAAGATCTGTGTCTTTCATTAGCTGTATTGGACTTTAATGTGTGAAAGTTAAATATTTTAAAAAAATATTTTTTTTGAATTTCGCGGCACTGGTTTTTCAGTGGGGGGGGGGGGGGGGGGTGCCGCTAGCGCCACGCTGATCCTAGACAGGTTAACAAGCCTTCTGTTGCTTCTCCTGCCAGGTACATAGAGGCTTATCATTAACAAGCCTCCTGTTGCTTCTCCTGCCAGGTACATAGAGGCTTATCATTAACAAGCCTCCTGTTGCTTCTCCTGCCAGGTACATAGAGGCTTATCATTAACAAGCCTCCTGTTGCTTCTCCTGCCAGGTACATAGAGGCTTACCATTAACAAGCCTTCTTTTGCTTCTCCTGCCAGGTACATAGAGGCTTATCATTAACAAGCCTTCTGTTGCTTCTCCTGCCAGGTACATAGAGGCTTATCATTAACAAGCCTCCCGTTGCTTCTCCTGCCAGGTACATAGAGGCTTAACAAGCCTCCTGTTGCTTCTCCTGCCAGGTACATAGAGGCTTACCATTAACAAGCCTTCTGTTGCTTCTCCTGCCAGGTACATAGAGGCTTATCATTAACAAGCCTTCTGTTGCTTCTCCTGCCAGGTACATAGAGGCTTATCATTAACAAGCCTTCTGTTGCTTCTCCTGCCAGGTACATAGAGGCTTACCATTAACAAGCCTTCTGTTGCTTCTCCTGCCAGGTACATAGAGGCTTATCATTAACAAGCCTTCTGTTGCTTCTCCTGCCAGGTACATAGAGGCTTATCATTAACAAGCCTTCTGTTGCTTCTCCTGCCAGGTACATAGAGGCTTATCATTAACAAGCCTTCTGTTGCTTCTCCTGCCAGGTACATAGAGGCTTATCATTAACAAGCCTTCTGTTGCTTCTCCTGCCAGGTACATAGAGGCTTATCATTAACAAGCCTTCTGTTGCTTCTCCTGCCAGGTACATAGAGACTTATCATTAACTGTCTGGGGTTGTTTGTTGTCAGTCTGTGAAGATTTCAAACATGTCAAAGCTGGATCCCTGCAATGTCTCCTTGAAGATCTAGAGAGATGACTCTTCTGGCCTCTCTGGACTAAAACATCATTATGATAAGTGTACAATATTACATATTGGATATTTAAAAGACAACTTTTACCTTACCCTGCAGTTTACCTATAAAATGGACTGAAGGTGAAGTAGACATAATTTGGTATTCTTATCACAAAATATATAAATGAGCTCTCCACAATGAATTTCAATAGAAAACTTGTAAAAACAGACAAGATCCTGCAACCATGGAGAGGTAAATACCTGTCTATTTATGGAATCATTGCCCTGATTAACTCCTGAGTCATATCTCAGTTTACTCACTTACTGATGGAGCTGCCTACTCTTGATGATTCGTTTTTCAAATCTTATAAGCAAAAAATATTTTGCTTTATCTGGGACGCTAAAGCAGACAAGATAAAGTGTCTATCTATATAATGAATATGAACTGGGTGTGTTGAGATTATTAAATATAAATGCACTAAACCTCTCTCTCTAAAAGCTTCACTTATACAAAAGTTTTACTTGAACTCAAAATGGTTCTCAAGTAGATGACTAAGAAAAGCTCATCCCTTGTTGAAGAATTGACTTTTTGCCTTTGTGCAGATTACCTTGTCTCATTTTCGATTAATTGAATAATCTCTTTCTTTATCTTTTGAACTTTTTCCCCCCTTTGTTATATCCAATTGGTAGTTACAGTCTTGTCTCATCGCTGCAACTCCCGTACGGACTCGGGAGAGGCGAAGGTCGAGAGCCATGCGTCCTCCGAAACACAACCCAGCCAAGCTGCACTGCTTCCTGACACACTGGTCCGCTAACCCGGAAGCCAGCTGCACCAATGTGTTTGGAGGAATCACTATTAGGGGAGGGGCCGGCCAAACCTTCCCCTAAACCAGGAAGCCAGCTGCACCAATGTGTTCGGAGGGAACACTGTTAGGGGAGGGGCCGGACAAACCTTCCCCTAAACCAGGAAGCCAGCTGCACCAATGTGTTCGGAGGGAACACTGTTAGGGGAGGGGCCGGACAAACCTTCCCCTAAACCAGGAAGCCAGCTGCACCAATGTGTTCAGAGGGAACACTGTTAGGGGAGGGGCCGGCCAAACCCTCCCCTAAACCAGGAAGCCAGCTGCACCAATGTGTTCGGAGGGAACACTCTTAGGGGAGGGGCCGGCCAAACCTTCCCCTAAACCAGGAAGCCAGCTGCACCAATGTGTTCAGAGGAATCACTGTTAGGGGAGGGGCCGGACAAACCCTCCCCTAAACCAGGAAGCCAGCTGCACCAATGTGTTTGGAGGAATCACTGTTAGGGGAGGGGCCGGCCAAACCCTCCCCTAACCAGGAAGCCAGCTGCACCAATGTGTTCGGAGGAATCACTGTTAGGGGAGGGGCCGGCCAAACCTTCCCCTAAACCAGGAAGCAAGCTGCACCAATGTGTTCGGAGGAAGCACTGTTAGGGGAGGGGCCGGCCAAACCCTCCCCTAACCCAGGAAGACGCTGGGACAATTGTGCTCCGCTTCATGTGTCTCCTGGTCACGGCCGGCTGCGACACAGCCCGGGAACAAACCCGGGTCTGGAGTGACTCCTCATGGGTCTCCTGGTCACGGCCGGCTGCGACACAGCCCGGGAACAAACCCTGGTCTGGAGTGACTCCTCAAGCACTGCGATGCCTTAGACCGCTGTGATACAGCCTGGAATCTAACCAGGGTCTGTAATGACTCCTCTAGCACTGAGATGTAGTGCCTTAGACCGCTGTGATACAGCCTGGAATCTAACCAGGGACTGTAGTGACTCCTCTAGCACTGACATGCAGTGCCTTAGACCACTGTGATACAGCCTGGAATCAAACCAGGGTCTGTAGTGCCTTAGACCGCTGCACCACTCGAGATGCCAGTATCTCTCTTTTATAAACAAGCACTGCAGAGCTGGTTACAAATTCAATTTCCTCCCCCAGAAAAGATA
This sequence comes from Salvelinus fontinalis, assembly GCF_029448725.1. Taxonomy (NCBI): domain Eukaryota; kingdom Metazoa; phylum Chordata; class Actinopteri; order Salmoniformes; family Salmonidae; genus Salvelinus; species Salvelinus fontinalis. Next base: position 43,162,694 of record NC_074667.1, on the reverse strand, counting down.
GAACAAATACTACAACAAATATTACGGCTGAACTCAAATTTGCTGTTTGATAAAATACCTGTATTTATGGGAAAGATGTTTGAGAAAGAGATTTTGTTTTTTAAACTATATATTGTAAATTGGAATGGTAGAGTTATGTCTTTCATGGAGCTATGGGAATTGCACCGTAAGTTCTGCTCAGTCCAAAGATTACAACCAATTGATTACAAGGGAAGGGGAGGAAGGGAACTGGTCTGTCTGCCCAATATAAAGGATCTAAACTGGAGGAGGAAGGGAACTGGTCTGTCTGCCCAATATAAAGGATCTAAACTGGAGGAGGTAGGGAACTGGTCTGTCTGCCCAATATAAAGGATCTAACTGGAGGAGGTAGGGAACTGATCTGTCTGCCCAATATAAAGGATCTAACTGGAGGAGGAAGGGAACTGGTCTGTCTGCCCAATATAAAGGATCTAAACTGGAGGAGGTAGGGAACTGGTCTGTCTGCCCAATATAAAGGATCTAACTGGAGGAGGTAGGGAACTGATCTGTCTGCCCAATATAAAGGATCAAACTGGAGGAAGGGAACTGGTCTGTCTGCCCAGTATAAAGGATATAAACTGGAGGAGGGAACTGGTCTGTCTGCCCAATATAAAGGATCAAAATGGAGGAGGGAACTGGTCTGTCTGCCCAATATAAAGGATCTAAACTGGAGGAGGTAGGGAACTGGTCTGTCTGCCCAATATAAAGGATCTAAACTGGAGGAGGGAACTGGTCTGTCTGCCCAATATAAAGGATCTAACTGGAGGAGGTAGGGAACTGGTCTGTCTGCCCAATATAAAGGATCTAACTGGAGGAGGGAACTGGTCTGTCTGCCCAATATAAAGGATCTAACTGGAGGAGGTAGGGAACTGGTCTGTCTGCCCAATATAAAGGATCTAACTGGAGGAGGTAGGGAACTGGTCTGTCTGCCCAATATAAAGGATCTAAACAGTAGGAGGCAGGGAACTGGTCTGTCTGCCCAATATAAAGGATCTAACTGGAGGAGGTAGGGAACTGGTCTGTCTGCCCAATATAAATCTTGATCCAAATCAGTCAGGTTTCAAGACTAGTCACTCAACTGAGACTGCTCTTCTCTGTATCACGGAGGCGCTCCGCACTGCTAAAGCTAACTCTCTCTCCTCTGCTCTCATCCTTCTAGAACTATCGGCTGCCTTCGATACTGTGAACTATCAGATCCTCCTCTCCACCCTCTCCGAGTTGGGCATCTCCGGCGCGGCCCACGCTTGGATTGCGTCCTACCTGACAGGTCGCTCCTACCAGGTGGCGTGGTGAGAATCTGTCTCCTCACCACGCGCTCTCACCACTGGTGTCCCCCAGGGCTCTGTTCTAGGCCCTCTCCTATTCTCGCTATACACCAAGTCACTTGGCTCTGTCATAACCTCACATGGTCTCTCCTATCATTGCTATGCAGACGACACACAATTAATCTTCTCCTTTCCCCCTTCTGATGACCAGGCGGCGAATCGCATCTCTGCATGTCTGGCAGACATATCAGTGTGGATGACGGATCACCACCTCAAGCTGAACCTCGGCAAGACGGAGCTGCTCTTCCTCCCGGGGAAGGACTGCCCGTTCCATGATCTCGCCATCACGGTTGACAACTCCATTGTGTCCTCCTCCCAGAGCGCTAAGAACCTTGGCGTGATCCTGGACAACACCCTGTCGTTCTCAACCAACATCAAGGCCGTGGCCCGTTCCTGTAGGTTCATGCTCTACAACATCCGCAGAGTACGACCCTGCCTCACACAGGAAGCGGCGCAGGTCCTAATCCAGGCACTTGTCATCTCCCGTCTGGATTACTGCAACTCGCTGTTGGCTGGGCTCCCTGCCTGTGCCATTAAACCCCTACAACTCATCCAGAACGCCGCAGCCCGTCTGGTGTTCAACCTTCCCAAGTTCTCTCACGTCACCCCGCTCCTCCGCTCTCTCCACTGGCTTCCAGTTGAAGCTCGCATCCGCTACAAGACCATGGTGCTTGCCTACGGAGCTGTGAGGGGAACGGCACCTCAGTACCTTCAGGCTCTGATCAGGCCCTACACCCAAACAAGGGCACTGCGTTCATCCACCTCTGGCCTGCTCGCCTCCCTACCTCTGAGGAAGTACAGTTCCCGCTCAGCCCAGTCAAAACTGTTCGCTGCTCTGGCACCCCAATGGTGGAACAAACTCCCTCACGACGCCAGGACAGCGGAGTCAATCACCACCTTCCGGAGACACCTGAAACCCCACCTCTTCAAGGAATACCTAGGATAGGATAAAGCAATCCTTCTGCCCCCCCCCCCCCCCCCCCTTAAAAGATCTAGATGCACTATTGTAAAGTGGCTGTTCCACTGGATGTCATAAGGTGAATGCACCAATTTGTAAGTCGCTCTGGATAAGAGCGTCTGCTAAATGACTTAAATGTAATGTAAATGAGGGAACTGGTCTGTCTGCCCAATATAAAGGATCTAACTGGAGGAGGAAGGGAACTGGTCTGTCTGCCCAATATAAAGGATCTAAACTGGAGGAGGAAGGGAACTGGTCTGTCTGCCCAATATTAAGGATCTAAATGTAGGAGGTAGGGAACTGGTCTGTCTGCCCAATATAAAGGATCAAACTGGAGGAGGTAGGGAACTGGTCTGTCTGCCCAATATAAAGGATCTAACTGGAGGAGGTAGTGAACTGGTCTGTCTGCCCAATATAAAGGATCTAACTGGAGGAGGCAGGGAACTGGTCTGTCTGCCCAATATAAAGGATCTAACTGGAGGAGGCAGGGACTGGTCTGTCTGCCCAATATAAAGGATCTAACTGGAGGAGGAAGGGAACTGGTCTGTCTGCCAAATATAAAGGATCTAAACTGGAGGAGGGAACTGGTCTGTCTGCCCAATATAAAGGATCAAACTGGAGGAGGAGGGAACTGGTCTGTCTGCCCAATATAAAGGATCTAACTGGAGGAGGAGGGAACTGGTCTGTCTGCCCAATATAAAGGATCAAAATGGAGGAGGAAGGGAACTGGTCTGTCTGCCCAATATAAAGGATCTAACTGGAGGAGGAGGGAACTGGTCTGTCTGCCCAATATAAAGGATCAAACTGGAGGAGGCAGGTGGCAGGAGGAGGAAGGGAACTGGTCTCTCTGCCCAATATAAAGGATCTAACTGGAGGAGGAGGGAACTGGTTTGTCTGCCCAATATAACGGATCTAACTGGAGGAGGCTGGTGGCAGCAGGAGGAGGTAGGGAACTGTTCTGTCTGCCCAATATAAAGGATCTAAACTGGAGGAGGGAACTGGTCTGTCTGCCCAATATAAAGGTCCAAACTGGAGGAGGAGGGAACTGGTCTGTCTGCCCAATATAAAGGATCTAACTGGAGGAGGAGGGAACTGGTCTGTCTGCCCAATATAAAGGATCAAAATGGAGGAGGAAGGGAACTGGTCTGTCTGCCCAATATAAAGGATCTAACTGGAGGAGGGAACTGGTCTGTCTGCCCAATATAAAGGATCTGACTGGAGAAGGTAGGGAACTGGTCTGTCTGCCCAATATAAAGGATCTAACTGGAGGAGGGAACTGGTCTGTCTGCCCAATATAAAGGATATGACTGGAGGAGGTAGGGAACTGGTCTGTCTGCCCAATATAAAGGATCTAAACTGGAGGAGGGAACTGGTCTCTCTGCCCAATATAAAGGATCAAACTGGAGGAGGAGGGAACTGGTCTGTCTGCCCAATATAAAGGATCTAACTGGAGGAGGAGGGAACTGGTCTGTCTGCCCAATATAAAGGATCAAAATGGAGGAGGAAGGGAACTGGTCTGTCTGCCCAATATAAAGGATCTAACTGGAGGAGGGAACTGGTCTGTCTGCCCAATATAAAGGATCTGACTGGAGGAGGTAGGGAACTGGTCTGTCTGCCCAATATAAAGGATCTAACTGGAGGAGGGAACTGGTCTGTCTGCCCAATATAAAGGATCTGACTGGAGGAGGTAGGGAACTGGTCTGTCTGCCCAATATAAAGGATCTAAACTGGAGGAGAAAGGGAACTGGTCTGTCTGCCCAATATAAAGGATCTAAACTGGAGGAGGAAGGGAACTGGTCTGTCTGCCCAATATAAAGGATCAAACTGGAGGAGGAGGGAACTGGTCTGTCTGCCCAATATAAAGGATCAAACTGGAGGAGGAGGGAACTGGTCTGTCTGCCCAATATAAAGGATCTAACTGGAGGAGGAAGGGAACTGGTCTGTCTGCCCAATATAAAGGATCTAAACTGGAGGAGGGAACTGGTCTGTCTGCCCAATATAAAGGATCTAACTGGAGGAGGAGGGAACTGGTCTGTCTGCCCAATATAAAGGATCAAAATGGAGGAGGAAGGGAACTGGTCTGTCTGCCCAATATAAAGGATCTAACTGGAGGAGGGAACTGGTCTGTCTGCCCAATATAAAGGATCTGACTGGAGGAGGTAGGGAACTGGTCTGTCTGCCCAATATAAAGGATCTAACTGGAGGAGGGAACTGGTCTGTCTGCCCAATATAAAGGATCTGACTGGAGGAGGTAGGGAACTGGTCTGTCTGCCCAATATAAAGGATCTAAACTGGAGGAGGGAACTGGTCTGTCTGCCCAATATAAAGGATCAAACTGGAGGAGGAGGGAACTGGTCTGTCTGCCCAATATAAAGGATCTAACTGGAGGAGGAGGGAACTGGTCTGTCTGCCCAATATAAAGGATCAAAATGGAGGAGGAAGGGAACTGGTCTGTCTGCCCAATATAAAGGATCTAACTGGAGGAGGGAACTGGTCTGTCTGCCCAATATAAAGGATCTGACTGGAGGAGGTAGGGAACTGGTCTGTCTGCCCAATATAAAGGATCTAACTGGAGGAGGGAACTGGTCTGTCTGCCCAATATAAAGGATCTGACTGGAGGAGGTAGGGAACTGGTCTGTCTGCCCAATATAAAGGATCTAAACTGGAGGAGAAAGGGAACTGGTCTGTCTGCCCAATATAAAGGATCTAAACTGGAGGAGGAAGGGAACTGGTCTGTCTGCCCAATATAAAGGAACAAACTGGAGGAGGAGGGAACTGGTCTGTCTGCCCAATATAAAGGATCAAACTGGAGGAGGAGGGAACTGGTCTGTCTGCCCAATATAAAGGATCAAACTGGAGGAGGGAGGGAACTAGTCTGTCTGCCCAATATAAAGGATCTAACTGGAGGAGGTAGGGAACTGGTCTGTCTGCCCAATATAAAGGATCTAAACTGGAGGAGGAGGGAACTGGTCTGTCTGCCCAATATAATGGATCTAACTGGAGGAGGAAGGGAACTGGTCTGTCTGCCCAATATAAAGGATCAAACTGGAGGAGGAAGGAACTGGTCTGTCTGCCCAATATAAAGGATCTAACTGGAGGAGGAGGGAACTGGTCTGTCTGCCCAATATAAAGGATCTAAACTGGAGGAGGAAGGAACTGGTCTGTCTGCCCAATATAAAGGATCTAAACTGGAGGAGGTAGGGAACTGGTCTGTCTGCCCAATATAAAGGATCTAAACTGGAGGAGGTAGGGAACTGGTCTCTCTGCCCAATATAAAGGATCTAACTGGAGGAGGAGGGAACTGGTCTGTCTGCCCAATATAAAGGATCAAACTGGAGGAGGCAGGTGGCAGGAGGAGGTAGGGAACTGGTCTCTCTGCCCAATATAAAGGATCTAACTGGAAGAGGAGGGAACTGGTTTGTCTGCCCAATATAACGGATCTAACTGGAGGAGGCTGGTGGCAGCAGGAGGAGGTAGGGAACTGTTCTGTCTGCCCAATATAAAGGATCTAACTGGAGGAGGGAACTGGTCTGTCTGCCCAATATAAAGGACCTAACTGGAGGAGGTAGGGAACTGGTCTGTCTGCCCAATATAAAGGATCTAAACTGGAGGAGGGAGGGAACTGGTCTGTCTGCCCAATATAAAGGATCTAAACTGGAGGAGGACGGGAACTGGTCTGTCTGCCCAATATAAAGGATCAAACTGGAGGAGGTAGGGAACTGGTCTGTCTGCCCAATATAAAGGATCTAAACTGGAGGAGGCAGGGAACTGGTCTGTCTGCCCAATATAAAGGATCTAAACTGGAGGAGGCAGGGAACTGGTCTGTCTGCCCAATATAAAGGATCTAACTGGAGGAGGAAGGAACTGGTCTGTCTGCCCAATATAAAGGATCTAACTGGAGGAGGCAGGGAACTGGTCTGTCTGCCCAATATAAAGGACCAGGATGGAGGAGGTCGGGAACTGGTCTGTCTGCCCAATATAAAGGATCTAACTGGAGGAGGAGGGAACTGGTCTGTCTGCCCAATATAAAGGATCTAAACTGGAGGAGGTAGGGAACTGGTCTGTCTGCCCAATATAAAGGATCTAACTGGAGGAGGAAGGGAACTGGTCTGTCTGCCCAATATAAAGGATCTAAACTGGAGGAGGAAGGGAACTGGTCTGTCTGCCCAATATAAAGGATCTAAACTGGAGGAGGAGGGAACTGGTCTGTCTGCCCAATATAAAGGTTCTAACTGGAGGAGGAGGGAACTGGTCTGTCTGCCCAATATAAAGGATCTAACTGGAGGAGGAGGGGAACTGGTCTGTCTGCCCAATATAAAGGATCAAACTGGAGGAGGTCGGGAACTGGTCTGTCTGCCCAATATAAAGGATCTAACTGGAGGAGAGAGGGAACTGGTCTGTCTGCCCAATATAAAGGATCTAAACTGTAGGAGGTAGGGAACTGGTCTGTCTGCCCAATATAAAGGATCAAACTGGAGGAGGAGGGAACTGGTCTGTCTGCCCAATATAAAGGATCAAACTGGAGGAGGAGGGAACTGGTCTGTCTGCCCAATATAAAGGATCTAACTGGATGAGGAAGGGAACTGGTCTGTCTGCCCAATATAAAGGATCTAAACTGGAGGAGGGAACTGGTCTGTCTGCCCAATATAAAGGATCTAACTGGAGGAGGAGGGAACTGGTCTGTCTGCCCAATATAAAGGATCAAAATGGAGGAGGAGGGAACTGGTCTGTCTGCCCAATATAAAGGATCAAACTGGAGGAGGAGGGAACTGGTCTGTCTGCCCAATATAAAGGATCTAACTGGAGGAGGAAGGGAACTGGTCTGTCTGCCCAATATAAAGGATCTAAACTGGAGGAGGGAACTGGTCTGTCTGCCCAATATAAAGGATCTAACTGGAGGAGGAGGGAACTGGTCTGTCTGCCCAATATAAAGGATCAAAATGGAGGAGGAAGGGAACTGGTCTGTCTGCCCAATATAAAGGATCTAACTGGAGGAGGGAACTGGTCTGTCTGCCCATTATAAAGGATCTGACTGGAGGAGGTAGGGAACTGGTCTGTCTGCCCAATATAAAGGATCTAACTGGAGGAGGGAACTGGTCTGTCTGCCCAATATAAAGGATCTGACTGGAGGAGGTAGGGAACTGGTCTGTCTGCCCAATATAAAGGATCTAAACTGGAGGAGGGAACTGGTCTGTCTGCCCAATATAAAGGATCAAACTGGAGGAGGAGGGAACTGGTCTGTCTGCCCAATATAAAGGATCTAACTGGAGGAGGAGGGAACTGGTCTGTCTGCCCAATATAAAGGATCAAAATGGAGGAGGAAGGGAACTGGTCTGTCTGCCCAATATAAAGGATCTAACTGGAGGAGGGAACTGGTCTGTCTGCCCAATATAAAGGATCTGACTGGAGGAGGTAGGGAACTGGTCTGTCTGCCCAATATAAAGGATCTAACTGGAGGAGGGAACTGGTCTGTCTGCCCAATATAAAGGATCTGACTGGAGGATGTAGGGAACTGGTCTGTCTGCCCAATATAAAGGATCTAAACTGGAGGAGAAAGGGAACTGGTCTGTCTGCCCAATATAAAGGATCTAAACTGGAGGAGGAAGGGAACTGGTCTGTCTGCCCAATATAAAGGATCAAACTGGAGGAGGAGGGAACTGGTCTGTCTGCCCAATATAAAGGATCAAACTGGAGGAGGAGGGAACTGGTCTGTCTGCCCAATATAAAGGATCAAACTGGAGGAGGGAGGGAACTAGTCTGTCTGCCCAATATAAAGGATCTAACTGGAGGAGGTAGGGAACTGGTCTGTCTGCCCAATATAAAGGATCTAAACTGGAGGAGGAGGGAACTGGTCTGTCTGCCCAATATAAAGGATCAAACTGGAGGAGGTGGGGAACTGGTCTGTCTGCCCAATATAAAGGATCTAAATGGAGGAGGCAGGGAACTGGTCTGTCTGCCCAATAAAAAGGATCAAACTGGAGGAGGTAGGGAACTGGTCTGTCTGCCCAATATAAAGGATCTAAACTGGAGGAGGAGGGAACTGGTCTGTCTGCCCAATATAATGGATCTAACTGGAGGAGGAAGGGAACTGGTCTGTCTGCCCAATATAAAGGATCAAACTGGAGGAGGAAGGAACTGATCTGTCTGCCCAATATAAAGGATCTAAACTGGAGGAGGTAGGGAACTGGTCTGTCTGCCCAATATAAAGGATCTAAACTGGAGGAGGTAGGGAACTGGTCTCTCTGCCCAATATAAAGGATCTAACTGGAGGAGGAGGGAACTGGTCTGTCTGCCCAATATAAAGGATCAAACTGGAGGAGGCAGGTGGCAGGAGGAGGTAGGGAACTGGTCTCTCTGCCCAATATAAAGGATCTAACTGGAGGAGGAGGGAACTGGTTTGTCTGCCCAATATAACGGATCTAACTGGAGGAGGCTGGTGGCAGCAGGAGGAGGTAGGGAACTGTTCTGTCTGCCCAATATAAAGGATCTAACTGGAGGAGGGAACTGGTCTGTCTGCCCAATATAAAGGACCTAACTGGAGGAGGTAGGGAACTGGTCTGTCTGCCCAATATAAAGGATCTAAACTGGAGGAGGGAGGGAACTGGTCTGTCTGCCCAATATAAAGGATCTAAACTGGAGGAGGACGGGAACTGGTCTGTCTGCCAAATATAAAGGATCAAACTGGAGGATGTAGGGAACTGGTCTGTCTGCCCAATATAAAGGATCTAAACTGGAGGAGGGAGGGAACTGGTCTGTCTGCCCAATATAAAGGATCTAAACTGGAGGAGGCAGGGAACTGGTCTGTCTGCCCAATATAAAGGATCTAACTGGAGGAGGAAGGAACTGGTCTGTCTGCCCAATATAAAGGATCTAACTGGAGGAGGCAGGGAACTGGTCTGTCTGCCCAATATAAAGGACCAGGATGGAGGAGGTCGGGAACTGGTCTGTCTGCCCAATATAAATGATCTAACTGGAGGAGGAGGGAACTGGTCTGTCTGCCCAATATAAAGGATCTAACTGGAGGAGGTAGGGAACTGGTCTGTCTGCCCAATATAAAGGATCTAAACTGGAGGAGGAGGGAACTGGTCTGTCTGCCCAATATAAAGGATCTAAACTGGAGGAGGAGGGAACTGGTCTGTCTGCCCAATATAAAGGATCTAACTGGAGGAGGAGGGAACTGGTCTGTCTGCCCAATATAAAGGATCTAACTGGAGGAGGAGGGGAACTTGTCTGCCTGCCCAATATAAAGGATCAAACTGGAGGAGGTCGGGAACTGGTCTGTCTGCCCAATATAAAGGATCTAACTGGAGGAGAGAGGGAACTGGTCTGTCTGCCCAATATAAAGGATCTAAACTGGAGGAGGTAGGGAACTGGTCTGTCTGCCCAATATAAAGGATCAAACTGGAGGAGGAGGGAACTGGTCTGTCTGCCCAATATAAAGGATCAAACTGGAGGAGGTCGGGAACTGGTCTGTCTGCCCAATATAAAGGATCTAACTGGAGGAGGAGGGAACTGGTCTGTCTGCCCAATATAAAGGATCTAAACTGGAGGAGGAGGGAACTGGTCTGTCTGCCCAATATAAAGGATCTAAACTGGAGGAGGGAACTGGTCTGTCTGCCCAATATAAAGGACCAGGATGGAGGAGGAGGGAACTGGTCTGTCTGCCCAATATAAAGGATCTAAACTGGAGGAGGCAGGGACCTGGTCTGTCTGCCCAATATAAAGGATCTAAACTGGAGGAGGCAGGGAACTGGTCTGTCTGCCCAATATAAAGGATCTAACTGGAGGAGGAAGGAACTGGTCTGTCTGCCCAATATAAAGGATCTAACTGGAGGAGGCAGGGAACTGGTCTGTCTGCCCAATATAAAGGACCAGGATGGAGGAGGTCGGGAACTGGTCTGTCTGCCCAATATAAATGATCTAACTGGAGGAGGAGGGAACTGATCTGTCTGCCCAATATAAAGGATCTACCTGGAGGAGGAAGGGAACTGGTCTGTCTGCCCAATATAAAGGATCTAAACTGGAGGAGGTAGGGAACTGGTCTGTCTGCCCAATATAAAGGATCTAACTGGAGGAGGTAGGGAACTGATCTGTCTGCCCAATATAAAGGATCAAACTGGAGGAAGGGAACTGGTCTGTCTGCCCAGTATAAAGGATATAAACTGGAGGAGGGAACTGGTCTGTCTGCCCAATATAAAGGATCAAAATGGAGGAGGGAACTGGTCTGTCTGCCCAATATAAAGGATCTAAACTGGAGGAGGTAGGGAACTGGTCTGTCTGCCCAATATAAAGGATCTAAACTGGAGGAGGGAACTGGTCTGTCTGCCCAATATAAAGGATCTAACTGGAGGAGGTAGGGAACTGGTCTGTCTGCCCAATATAAAGGATCTAACTGGAGGAGGGAACTGGTCTGTCTGCCCAATATAAAGGATCTAACTGGAGGAGGTAGGGAACTGGTCTGTCTGCCCAATATAAAGGATCTAACTGGAGGAGGTAGGGAACTGGTCTGTCTGCCCAATATAAAGGATCTAAACAGTAGGAGGCAGGGAACTGGTCTGTCTGCCCAATATAAAGGATCTAACTGGAGGAGGTAGGGAACTGGTCTGTCTGCCCAATATAAATCTTGATCCAAATCAGTCAGGTTTCAAGACTAGTCACTCAACTGAGACTGCTCTTCTCTGTATCACGGAGGCGCTCCGCACTGCTAAAGCTAACTCTCTCTCCTCTGCTCTCATCCTTCTAGAACTATCGGCTGCCTTCGATACTGTGAACTATCAGATCCTCCTCTCCACCCTCTCCGAGTTGGGCATCTCCGGCGCGGCCCACGCTTGGATTGCGTCCTACCTGACAGGTCGCTCCTACCAGGTGGCGTGGTGAGAATCTGTCTCCTCACCACGCGCTCTCACCACTGGTGTCCCCCAGGGCTCTGTTCTAGGCCCTCTCCTATTCTCGCTATACACCAAGTCACTTGGCTCTGTCATAACCTCACATGGTCTCTCCTATCATTGCTATGCAGACGACACACAATTAATCTTCTCCTTTCCCCCTTCTGATGACCAGGCGGCGAATCGCATCTCTGCATGTCTGGCAGACATATCAGTGTGGATGACGGATCACCACCTCAAGCTGAACCTCGGCAAGACGGAGCTGCTCTTCCTCCCGGGGAAGGACTGCCCGTTCCATGATCTCGCCATCACGGTTGACAACTCCATTGTGTCCTCCTCCCAGAGCGCTAAGAACCTTGGCGTGATCCTGGACAACACCCTGTCGTTCTCAACCAACATCAAGGCCGTGGCCCGTTCCTGTAGGTTCATGCTCTACAACATCCGCAGAGTACGACCCTGCCTCACACAGGAAGCGGCGCAGGTCCTAATCCAGGCACTTGTCATCTCCCGTCTGGATTACTGCAACTCGCTGTTGGCTGGGCTCCCTGCCTGTGCCATTAAACCCCTACAACTCATCCAGAACGCCGCAGCCCGTCTGGTGTTCAACCTTCCCAAGTTCTCTCACGTCACCCCGCTCCTCCGCTCTCTCCACTGGCTTCCAGTTGAAGCTCGCATCCGCTACAAGACCATGGTGCTTGCCTACGGAGCTGTGAGGGGAACGGCACCTCAGTACCTTCAGGCTCTGATCAGGCCCTACACCCAAACAAGGGCACTGCGTTCATCCACCTCTGGCCTGCTCGCCTCCCTACCTCTGAGGAAGTACAGTTCCCGCTCAGCCCAGTCAAAACTGTTCGCTGCTCTGGCACCCCAATGGTGGAACAAACTCCCTCACGACGCCAGGACAGCGGAGTCAATCACCACCTTCCGGAGACACCTGAAACCCCACCTCTTCAAGGAATACCTAGGATAGGATAAAGCAATCCTTCTGCCCCCCCCCCCCCCCCCCCTTAAAAGATCTAGATGCACTATTGTAAAGTGGCTGTTCCACTGGATGTCATAAGGTGAATGCACCAATTTGTAAGTCGCTCTGGATAAGAGCGTCTGCTAAATGACTTAAATGTAATGTAAATGAGGGAACTGGTCTGTCTGCCCAATATAAAGGATCTAACTGGAGGAGGAAGGGAACTGGTCTGTCTGCCCAATATAAAGGATCTAAACTGGAGGAGGAAGGGAACTGGTCTGTCTGCCCAATATTAAGGATCTAAATGTAGGAGGTAGGGAACTGGTCTGTCTGCCCAATATAAAGGATCAAACTGGAGGAGGTAGGGAACTGGTCTGTCTGCCCAATATAAAGGATCTAACTGGAGGAGGTAGTGAACTGGTCTGTCTGCCCAATATAAAGGATCTAACTGGAGGAGGCAGGGAACTGGTCTGTCTGCCCAATATAAAGGATCTAACTGGAGGAGGCAGGGACTGGTCTGTCTGCCCAATATAAAGGATCTAACTGGAGGAGGAAGGGAACTGGTCTGTCTGCCAAATATAAAGGATCTAAACTGGAGGAGGGAACTGGTCTGTCTGCCCAATATAAAGGATCAAACTGGAGGAGGAGGGAACTGGTCTGTCTGCCCAATATAAAGGATCTAACTGGAGGAGGAGGGAACTGGTCTGTCTGCCCAATATAAAGGATCAAAATGGAGGAGGAAGGGAACTGGTCTGTCTGCCCAATATAAAGGATCTAACTGGAGGAGGAGGGAACTGGTCTGTCTGCCCAATATAAAGGATCAAACTGGAGGAGGCAGGTGGCAGGAGGAGGAAGGGAACTGGTCTCTCTGCCCAATATAAAGGATCTAACTGGAGGAGGAGGGAACTGGTTTGTCTGCCCAATATAACGGATCTAACTGGAGGAGGCTGGTGGCAGCAGGAGGAGGTAGGGAACTGTTCTGTCTGCCCAATATAAAGGATCTAAACTGGAGGAGGGAACTGGTCTGTCTGCCCAATATAAAGGTCCAAACTGGAGGAGGAGGGAACTGGTCTGTCTGCCCAATATAAAGGATCTAACTGGAGGAGGAGGGAACTGGTCTGTCTGCCCAATATAAAGGATCAAAATGGAGGAGGAAGGGAACTGGTCTGTCTGCCCAATATAAAGGATCTAACTGGAGGAGGGAACTGGTCTGTCTGCCCAATATAAAGGATCTGACTGGAGGAGGTAGGGAACTGGTCTGTCTGCCCAATATAAAGGATCTAACTGGAGGAGGGAACTGGTCTGTCTGCCCAATATAAAGGATATGACTGGAGGAGGTAGGGAACTGGTCTGTCTGCCCAATATAAAGGATCTAAACTGGAGGAGGGAACTGGTCTGTCTGCCCAATATAAAGGATCAAACTGGAGGAGGAGGGAACTGGTCTGTCTGCCCAATATAAAGGATCTAACTGGAGGAGGAGGGAACTGGTCTGTCTGCCCAATATAAAGGATCAAAATGGAGGAGGAAGGGAACTGGTCTGTCTGCCCAATATAAAGGATCTAACTGGAGGAGGGAACTGGTCTGTCTGCCCAATATAAAGGATCTGACTGGAGGAGGTAGGGAACTGGTCTGTCTGCCCAATATAAAGGATCTAACTGGAGGAGGGAACTGGTCTGTCTGCCCAATATAAAGGATCTGACTGGAGGAGGTAGGGAACTGGTCTGTCTGCCCAATATAAAGGATCTAAACTGGAGGAGAAAGGGAACTGGTCTGTCTGCCCAATATAAAGGATCTAAACTGGAGGAGGAAGGGAACTGGTCTGTCTGCCCAATATAAAGGATCAAACTGGAGGAGGAGGGAACTGGTCTGTCTGCCCAATATAAAGGATCAAACTGGAGGAGGAGGGAACTGGTCTGTCTGCCCAATATAAAGGATCTAACTGGAGGAGGAAGGGAACTGGTCTGTCTGCCCAATATAAAGGATCTAAACTGGAGGAGGGAACTGGTCTGTCTGCCCAATATAAAGGATCTAACTGGAGGAGGAGGGAACTGGTCTGTCTGCCCAATATAAAGGATCAAAATGGAGGAGGAAGGGAACTGGTCTGTCTGCCCAATATAAAGGATCTAACTGGAGGAGGGAACTGGTCTGTCTGCCCAATATAAAGGATCTGACTGGAGGAGGTAGGGAACTGGTCTGTCTGCCCAATATAAAGGATCTAACTGGAGGAGGGAACTGGTCTGTCTGCCCAATATAAAGGATCTGACTGGAGGAGGTAGGGAACTGGTCTGTCTGCCCAATATAAAGGATCTAAACTGGAGGAGGGAACTGGTCTGTCTGCCCAATATAAAGGATCAAACTGGAGGAGGAGGGAACTGGTCTGTCTGCCCAATATAAAGGATCTAACTGGAGGAGGAGGGAACTGGTCTGTCTGCCCAATATAAAGGATCAAAATGGAGGAGGAAGGGAACTGGTCTGTCTGCCCAATATAAAGGATCTAACTGGAGGAGGGAACTGGTCTGTCTGCCCAATATAAAGGATCTGACTGGAGGAGGTAGGGAACTGGTCTGTCTGCCCAATATAAAGGATCTAACTGGAGGAGGGAACTGGTCTGTCTGCCCAATATAAAGGATCTGACTGGAGGAGGTAGGGAACTGGTCTGTCTGCCCAATATAAAGGATCTAAACTGGAGGAGAAAGGGAACTGGTCTGTCTGCCCAATATAAAGGATCTAAACTGGAGGAGGAAGGGAACTGGTCTGTCTGCCCAATATAAAGGAACAAACTGGAGGAGGAGGGAACTGGTCTGTCTGCCCAATATAAAGGATCAAACTGGAGGAGGAGGGAACTGGTCTGTCTGCCCAATATAAAGGATCAAACTGGAGGAGGGAGGGAACTAGTCTGTCTGCCCAATATAAAGGATCTAACTGGAGGAGGTAGGGAACTGGTCTGTCTGCCCAATATAAAGGATCTAAACTGGAGGAGGAGGGAACTGGTCTGTCTGCCCAATATAATGGATCTAACTGGAGGAGGAAGGGAACTGGTCTGTCTGCCCAATATAAAGGATCAAACTGGAGGAGGAAGGAACTGGTCTGTCTGCCCAATATAAAGGATCTAACTGGAGGAGGAGGGAACTGGTCTGTCTGCCCAATATAAAGGATCTAAACTGGAGGAGGAAGGAACTGGTCTGTCTGCCCAATATAAAGGATCTAAACTGGAGGAGGTAGGGAACTGGTCTGTCTGCCCAATATAAAGGATCTAAACTGGAGGAGGTAGGGAACTGGTCTCTCTGCCCAATATAAAGGATCTAACTGGAGGAGGAGGGAACTGGTCTGTCTGCCCAATATAAAGGATCAAACTGGAGGAGGCAGGTGGCAGGAGGAGGTAGGGAACTGGTCTCTCTGCCCAATATAAAGGATCTAACTGGAAGAGGAGGGAACTGGTTTGTCTGCCCAATATAACGGATCTAACTGGAGGAGGCTGGTGGCAGCAGGAGGAGGTAGGGAACTGTTCTGTCTGCCCAATATAAAGGATCTAACTGGAGGAGGGAACTGGTCTGTCTGCCCAATATAAAGGACCTAACTGGAGGAGGTAGGGAACTGGTCTGTCTGCCCAATATAAAGGATCTAAACTGGAGGAGGGAGGGAACTGGTCTGTCTGCCCAATATAAAGGATCTAAACTGGAGGAGGACGGGAACTGGTCTGTCTGCCCAATATAAAGGATCAAACTGGAGGAGGTAGGGAACTGGTCTGTCTGCCCAATATAAAGGATCTAAACTGGAGGAGGCAGGGAACTGGTCTGTCTGCCCAATATAAAGGATCTAAACTGGAGGAGGGAGGGAACTGGTCTGTCTGCCCAATATAAAGGATCTAAACTGGAGGAGGCAGGGAACTGGTCTGTCTGCCCAATATAAAGGATCTAACTGGAGGAGGAAGGAACTGGTCTGTCTGCCCAATATAAAGGATCTAACTGGAGGAGGCAGGGAACTGGTCTGTCTGCCCAATATAAAGGACCAGGATGGAGGAGGTCGGGAACTGGTCTGTCTGCCCAATATAAAGGATCTAACTGGAGGAGGAGGGAACTGGTCTGTCTGCCCAATATAAAGGATCTAAACTGGAGGAGGTAGGGAACTGGTCTGTCTGCCCAATATAAAGGATCTAACTGGAGGAGGAAGGGAACTGGTCTGTCTGCCCAATATAAAGGATCTAAACTGGAGGAGGAAGGGAACTGGTCTGTCTGCCCAATATAAAGGATCTAAACTGGAGGAGGAGGGAACTGGTCTGTCTGCCCAATATAAAGGTTCTAACTGGAGGAGGAGGGAACTGGTCTGTCTGCCCAATATAAAGGATCTAACTGGAGGAGGAGGGGAACTGGTCTGTCTGCCCAATATAAAGGATCAAACTGGAGGAGGTCGGGAACTGGTCTGTCTGCCCAATATAAAGGATCTAACTGGAGGAGAGAGGGAACTGGTCTGTCTGCCCAATATAAAGGATCTAAACTGTAGGAGGTAGGGAACTGGTCTGTCTGCCCAATATAAAGGATCAAACTGGAGGAGGAGGGAACTGGTCTGTCTGCCCAATATAAAGGATCAAACTGGAGGAGGAGGGAACTGGTCTGTCTGCCCAATATAAAGGATCTAACTGGATGAGGAAGGGAACTGGTCTGTCTGCCCAATATAAAGGATCTAAACTGGAGGAGGGAACTGGTCTGTCTGCCCAATA
Source organism: Salvelinus fontinalis (assembly GCF_029448725.1). Taxonomy (NCBI): domain Eukaryota; kingdom Metazoa; phylum Chordata; class Actinopteri; order Salmoniformes; family Salmonidae; genus Salvelinus; species Salvelinus fontinalis. The sequence goes on along the minus strand of NC_074667.1, from coordinate 43,145,830 downwards.
TAAAGGATCTAACTGGAGGAGGAGGGAACTGGTCTGTCTGCCCAATATAAAGGATCAAAATGGAGGAGGAGGGAACTGGTCTGTCTGCCCAATATAAAGGATCAAACTGGAGGAGGAGGGAACTGGTCTGTCTGCCCAATATAAAGGATCTAACTGGAGGAGGAAGGGAACTGGTCTGTCTGCCCAATATAAAGGATCTAAACTGGAGGAGGGAACTGGTCTGTCTGCCCAATATAAAGGATCTAACTGGAGGAGGAGGGAACTGGTCTGTCTGCCCAATATAAAGGATCAAAATGGAGGAGGAAGGGAACTGGTCTGTCTGCCCAATATAAAGGATCTAACTGGAGGAGGGAACTGGTCTGTCTGCCCATTATAAAGGATCTGACTGGAGGAGGTAGGGAACTGGTCTGTCTGCCCAATATAAAGGATCTAACTGGAGGAGGGAACTGGTCTGTCTGCCCAATATAAAGGATCTGACTGGAGGAGGTAGGGAACTGGTCTGTCTGCCCAATATAAAGGATCTAAACTGGAGGAGGGAACTGGTCTGTCTGCCCAATATAAAGGATCAAACTGGAGGAGGAGGGAACTGGTCTGTCTGCCCAATATAAAGGATCTAACTGGAGGAGGAGGGAACTGGTCTGTCTGCCCAATATAAAGGATCAAAATGGAGGAGGAAGGGAACTGGTCTGTCTGCCCAATATAAAGGATCTAACTGGAGGAGGGAACTGGTCTGTCTGCCCAATATAAAGGATCTGACTGGAGGAGGTAGGGAACTGGTCTGTCTGCCCAATATAAAGGATCTAACTGGAGGAGGGAACTGGTCTGTCTGCCCAATATAAAGGATCTAAACTGGAGGAGGAAGGGAACTGGTCTGTCTGCCCAATATAAAGGATCTAAACTGGAGGAGGAAGGGAACTGGTCTGTCTGCCCAATATAAAGGATCAAACTGGAGGAGGAGGGAACTGGTCTGTCTGCCCAATATAAAGGATCAAACTGAAGGAGGAGGGAACTGGTCTGTCTGCCCAATATAAAGGATCAAACTGGAGGAGGGAGGGAACTAGTCTGTCTGCCCAATATAAAGGATCTAACTGGAGGAGGTAGGGAACTGGTCTGTCTGCCCAATATAAAGGATCTAAACTGGAGGAGGAGGGAACTGGTCTGTCTGCCCAATATAAAGGATCAAACTGGAGGAGGTGGGGAACTGGTCTGTCTGCCCAATATAAAGGATCTAAATGGAGGAGGCAGGGAACTGGTCTGTCTGCCCAATAAAAAGGATCAAACTGGAGGAGGTAGGGAACTGGTCTGTCTGCCCAATATAAAGGATCTAAACTGGAGGAGGAGGGAACTGGTCTGTCTGCCCAATATAATGGATCTAACTGGAGGAGGAAGGGAACTGGTCTGTCTGCCCAATATAAAGGATCAAACTGGAGGAGGAAGGAACTGGTCTGTCTGCCCAATATAAAGGATCTAAACTGGAGGAGGTAGGGAACTGGTCTGTCTGCCCAATATAAAGGATCTAAACTGGAGGAGGTAGGGAACTGGTCTCTCTGCCCAATATAAAGGATCTAACTGGAGGAGGAGGGAACTGGTCTGTCTGCCCAATATAAAGGATCAAACTGGAGGAGGCAGGTGGCAGGAGGAGGTAGGGAACTGGTCTCTCTGCCCAATATAAAGGATCTAACTGGAGGAGGAGGGAACTGGTTTGTCTGCCCAATATAACGGATCTAACTGGAGGAGGCTGGTGGCAGCAGGAGGAGGTAGGGAACTGTTCTGTCTGCCCAATATAAAGGATCTAACTGGAGGAGGGAACTGGTCTGTCTGCCCAATATAAAGGACCTAACTGGAGGAGGTAGGGAACTGGTCTGTCTGCCCAATATAAAGGATCTAAACTGGAGGAGGGAGGGAACTGGTCTGTCTGCCCAATATAAAGGATCTAAACTGGAGGAGGACGGGAACTGGTCTGTCTGCCAAATATAAAGGATCAAACTGGAGGATGTAGGGAACTGGTCTGTCTGCCCAATATAAAGGATCTAAACTGGAGGAGGGAGGGAACTGGTCTGTCTGCCCAATATAAAGGATCTAAACTGGAGGAGGCAGGGAACTGGTCTGTCTGCCCAATATAAAGGATCTAACTGGAGGAGGAAGGAACTGGTCTGTCTGCCCAATATAAAGGATCTAACTGGAGGAGGCAGGGAACTGGTCTGTCTGCCCAATATAAAGGACCAGGATGGAGGAGGTCGGGAACTGGTCTGTCTGCCCAATATAAATGATCTAACTGGAGGAGGAGGGAACTGGTCTGTCTGCCCAATATAAAGGATCTAACTGGAGGAGGTAGGGAACTGGTCTGTCTGCCCAATATAAAGGATCTAAACTGGAGGAGGAGGGAACTGGTCTGTCTGCCCAATATAAAGGATCTAAACTGGAGGAGGAGGGAACTGGTCTGTCTGCCCAATATAAAGGATCTAACTGGAGGAGGAGGGAACTGGTCTGTCTGCCCAATATAAAGGATCTAACTGGAGGAGGAGGGGAACTTGT
>NC_074667.1:43106535-43142795 GCF_029448725.1 Salvelinus fontinalis | reverse complement strand
AGTGGTAGGGCTGTAGTGGAGTGGTTGCTGTCTCTGTCTCTGTCTCTCAGACAGTAGCGGTAGGGCTGTAGTGGAGTGGTTGCTGTCTCTGTCTCTGTCTCTCAGACAGTAGCGGTAGGGCTGTAGTGGAGTGGTTGCTGTCTCTGTCTCTGTCTCTCAGACAGTAGTGGTAGGGCTGTAGTGGAGTGGTTGGTGTCTGTCTCTGTCTCTGTCTCTCAGACAGTAGTGGTAGGGCTGTAGTGGAGTGGTTGCTGTCTCTGTCTCTGTCTCTCAGACAGTAGTGGTAGGGCTGTAGTGGAGTGGTTGCTGTCTGTCTCTGTCTCTGTCTCTCAGACAGTAGTGGTAGGGCTGTAGTGGAGTGGTTGGTGTCTGTCTCTGTCTCTGTCTCTGTCTCTCAGACAGTAGTGGTAGGGCTGTAGTGGAGTGGTTGGTGTCTGTCTCTGTCTCTGTCTCTCAGACAGTAGTGGTAGGGCTGTAGTGGAGTGGTTGGTGTCTGTCTCTGTCTCTGTCTCTCAGACAGTAGTGGTAGGGCTGTAGTGGAGTGGTTGGTGTCTGTCTCTGTCTCTGTCTCTCAGACAGTAGCGGTAGGGCTGTAGTGGAGTGGTTGGTGTCTGTCTCTGTCTCTGTCTCTCAGACAGTAGCGGTAGGGCTGTAGTGGAGTGGTTGGTCTCTGTCTCTGTCTCTCAGACAGTAGCGGTAGGGCTGTAGTGGAGTGGTTGGTGTCTGTCTCTGTCTCTCAGACAGTAGTGGTAGGGCTGTAGTGGAGTTGTTGGTGTCTGTCTCTGTCTCTGTCTCTCAGACAGTAGTGGTAGGGCTGTAGTGGAGTGGTTGGTGTCTGTCTCTGTCTCTCAGACAGTAGCGGTAGGGCTGTAGTGGAGTGGTTGGTGTCTGTCTCTGTCTCTGTCTCTCAGACAGTAGCGGTAGGGCTGTAGTGGAGTGGTTGCTGTCTCTGTCTCTGTCTCTCAGACAGTAGTGGTAGGGCTGTAGTGGAGTGGTTGCTGTCTGTCTCTGTCTCTCAGACAGTAGCGGTAGGGCTGTAGTGGAGTGGTTGGTGTCTGTCTCTGTCTCTGTCTCTCAGACAGTAGTGGTAGGGCTGTAGTGGAGTGGTTGGTGTCTGTCTCTGTCTCTCAGACAGTAGCGGTAGGGCTGTAGTGGAGTGGTTGGTCTCTGTCTCTGTCTCTGTCTCTCAGACAGTAGCGGTAGGGCTGTAGTGTAGTGGTTGGTGTCTGTCTCTGTCTCTCAGACAGTAGTGGTAGGGCTGTAGTGGAGTGGTTGGTGTCTGTCTCTGTCTCTGTCTCTCAGACAGTAGCGGTAGGGCTGTAGTGGTGGTTGCTGTCTGTCTCTGTCTCTGTCTCTCAGACAGTAGCGGTAGGGCTGTAGTGGAGTGGTTGGTGTCTGTCTCTGTCTCTCAGACAGTAGTGGTAGGGCTGTAGTGGAGTTGTTGCTGTCTGTCTCTGTCTCTCAGACATTAGCGGTAGGGCTGTAGTGGAGTGGTTGGTGTCTGTCTCTGTCTCTCAGACAGTAGCGGTAGGGCTGTAGTGGAGTGGTTGGTGTCTGTCTCTGTCTCTGTCTCTCAGACAGTAGCGGTAGGGCTGTAGTGGAGTGGTTGGTGTCTGTCTCTGTCTCTGTCTCTCAGACAGTAGCGGTAGGGCTGTAGTGGAGTTGTTGCTGTCTGTCTCTGTCTCTCAGACATTAGCGGTAGGGCTGTAGTGGAGTGGTTGGTGTCTGTCTCTGTCTCTCAGACAGTAGCGGTAGGGCTGTAGTGGTGGTTGCTGTCTGTCTCTGTCTCTCAGACAGTAGTGGTAGGGCTGTAGTGGAGTGGTTGGTGTCTGTCTCTGTCTCTCAGACAGTAGCGGTAGGGCTGTAGTGGAGTGGTTGGTGTCTGTCTCTGTCTCTGTCTCTCAGACAGTAGCGGTAGGGCTGTAGTGGAGTGGTTGCTGTCTCTGTCTCTGTCTCTCAGACAGTAGTGGTAGGGCTGTAGTGGAGTGGTTAGTGTCTGTCTCTGTCTCTCAGACAGTAGCGGTAGGGCTGTAGTGGAGTGGTTGGTGTCTGTCTCTGTCTCTGTCTCTCAGACAGTAGCGGTAGGGCTGTAGTGGAGTGGTTGGTGTCTGTCTCTGTCTCTCAGACAGTAGCAGTAGGGCTGTAGTGGAGTGGTTGCTGTCTGTCTCTGTCTCTGTCTCTCAGACAGTAGTGGTAGGGCTGTAGTGGAGTGGTTGGTGTCTGTCTCTGTCTCTGTCTCTCAGACAGTAGCGGTAGGGCTGTAGTGGTGGTTGCTGTCTGTCTCTGTCTCTGTCTCTCAGACAGTAGCGGTAGGGCTGTAGTGGAGTGGTTGGTGTCTGTCTCTGTCTCTCAGACAGTAGCGGTAGGGCTGTAGTGGAGTGGTTGGTGTCTGTCTCTGTCTCTGTCTCTCAGACAGTAGTGGTAGGGCTGTAGTGGTGGTTGCTGTCTGTCTCTGTCTCTCAGACAGTAGCGGTAGGGCTGTAGTGGAGTGGTTGGTGTCTGTCTCTGTCTCTGTCTCTCAGACAGTAGCGGTAGGGCTGTAGTGGAGTGGTTGGTGTCTGTCTCTGTCTCTGTCTCTCAGACAGTAGCGGTAGGGCTGTAGTGGAGTTGTTGCTGTCTGTCTCTGTCTCTCAGACATTAGCGGTAGGGCTGTAGTGGAGTGGTTGGTGTCTGTCTCTGTCTCTGTCTCTCAGACAGTAGTGGTAGGGCTGTAGTGGTGGTTGCTGTCTGTCTCTGTCTCTGTCTCTCAGACAGTAGCGGTAGGGCTGTAGTGGTGGTTGCTGTCTGTCTCTGTCTCTGTCTCTCAGACAGTAGCGGTAGGGCTGTAGTGGAGTGGTTGGTGTCTGTCTCTGTCTGTCAGACAGTAGCGGTAGGGCTGTAGTGGTGGTTACTGTCTGTCTCTGTCTCTGTCTCTCAGACAGTAGCGGTAGGGCTGTAGTGGAGTGGTTGGTGTCTGTCTCTGTCTCTCAGACATTAGCGGTAGGGCTGTAGTGGAGTGGTTGGTGTCTGTCTCTGTCTCTCAGACAGTAGCGGTAGGGCTGTAGTGGTGGTTGCTGTCTGTCTCTGTCTCTCAGACAGTAGCGGTAGGGCTGTAGTGGAGTGGTGTCTGTCTCTGTCTCTGTCTCTCAGACAGTAGCGGTAGGGCTGTAGTGGAGTGGTTGGTGTCTGTTTCTGTCTCTCAGACAGTAGCGGTAGGGCTGTAGTGGTGGTTGCTGTCTGTCTCTGTCTCTCAGACAGTAGCGGTAGGGCTGTAGTGGTGGTTGCTGTCTGTCTCTGTCTCTCAGACAGTAGCGGTAGGGCTGTAGTGGACTGGTTGCGTGCTAAGTTGTGCAGGGCTAAGCCTGTTGGAAGCAGCGGTGTTGTGAGGGCTGCGATGCCTAATGCAACACAAACACACAGTAGCTGGCGAACACACCACACTCCAGGTGAATGGTCTCACCAACCCACTGACTATACCTCCTAGAGAGAGAGAGAGTTAGTGGAGTAGGGAGAGCAAGACACATAGGGAATTTAAAGGACATGAAATATAAAGGAAGGGAATGGGGTGGAAAGAAATGAGTGGAGGTAGAGAAAGGAAGAAGGAGATAGAGAGAGGAGTGTGTGGTAGAGAAATGAAGAAGGAGATAGAGAGAGGAGTGTGTGGTAGAGAAAGGAAGAAGGAGATAGAGAGAGGAGTGTGGTAGAGAAATGAAGAAGGAGATAGAGAGAGGAGTGTGTGGTAGAGAAAGGAAGAAGGAGATAGAGAGAGGAGTGTGTGGTAGAGACCGGAAGAAGGAGATAGAGAGAGGAGTGTGGTAGAGAAAGGAAAAAGGAGATAGAGAGAGGAGTGTGGTAGAGAAAGGAAAAAGGAGATAGAGAGAGGAGTGTGGTAGAGACCGGAAGAAGGAGATAGAGAGAGGAGTGTGGTAGAGACAGGAAAAAGGAGATAGAGAGAGGAGTGTGGTAGAGAAAGGAAGGAGATAGAGAGAGAAGTGTGTGGTAGAGACAGGAAAAAGGAGATAGAGAGAGGAGTGTGGTAGAGAAAGGAAGAAGGAGATAGAGAGAGGAGTGTGGTAGAGACAGGAAGAAGGAGATAGAGAGAGGAGTGTGGTAGAGAAAGGAAGAAGGAGATAGAGAGAGGAGTGTGGTAGAGACAGGAAGAAGGAGATCGAGAGAGGAGTGTGTGGTAGAGAAAGGAAGAAGGAGATAGAGAGAGGAGTGTGGTAGAGAAAGGAAGAAGGAGATAGAGAGAGAAGTGTGTGGTAGAGACAGGAAGAAGGAGATAGAGAGAGGAGTGTGGTAGAGAAAGTAAGAAGAAGATAGAGGAGTGTGTGGTAGAGAAAGTAAGAAGAAGATAGAGGAGTGTGTGGTAGAGACAGGAAGAAAGAGATAGAGAGAGGAGTGTGGTAGAGAAAGGAAGAAGGAGATAGAGAGAGGAGTGTGGTAGAGAAAGGAAGAAGGAGATAGAGAGAGGAGTGTGTGGTAGAGACCGGAAGAAGGAGATAGAGAGAGGAGTGTGGTAGAGACAGGAAGAAGGAGATAGAGAAAGGAGTGTGTGGTAGGGACCGGAAGAAGGAGATAGAGAGAGGAGTGTGGTAGAGAAAGGAAGAAGGAGATAGAGAGAGGAGTGTGGTAGAGAAAGAAAGAAGGAGATAGAGAGAGGAGTGTGTGGTAGAGACCGGAAGAAGGAGATAGAGAGAGAAGTGCGGTAGAGAAAGGAAAAAGGAGATAGAGAGAGGAGTGTGGTAGAGAAAGGAAGAAGGAGATAGAGAGAGGAGTGTGTGGTAGAGACCGGATGAAGGAGATAGAGAGAGGAGTGTGTGGTATAGACAGGAAGAAGGAGATAGAGAGAGGAGTGTGGTAGAGACAGGAAGAAGGAGATAGAGAAAGGAGTGTGTGGTAGAGACCGGAAGAAGGAGATAGAGAGAGGAGTGTGGTAGAGAAAGGAAGAAGGAGATAGAGAGAGGAGTGTGGTAGAGAAAGAAAGAATTAGATAGAGAGAGGAGTGTGTGGTAGAGACCGGAAGAAGGAGATAGAGAGAGAAGTGCGGTAGAGAAAGGAAAAAGGAGATAGAGAGAGGAGTGTGTGGTAGAGAAAGGAAGAAGGAGATAGGGAGGAGTGTGGTAGAGAAAGGAAGAAGGAGATAGAGAGAGGAGTGTGTGGTAGAGAAAGGAAGAAGGAGATAGGGAGGAGTGTGGTAGAGAAAGGAAGAAGGAGATAGAGAGAGGAGTGTGGTAGAGAAAGGAAAAAGGAGATAGAGAGAGGAGTGTGGTAGAGAAAGGAAAAAGGAGATAGAGAGAGGAGTGTGGTAGAGACCGGAAGAAGGAGATAGAGAAAGGAGTGTGGTAGAGAAAGGAAGGAGATAGAGAGAGAAGTGTGTGGTAGAGACAGGAAAAAGGAGATAGAGAGAGGAGTGTGGTAGAGAAAGGAAGAAGGAGATAGAGAGAGGAGTGTGGTAGAGACAGGAAGAAGGAGATAGAGAGAGGAGTGTGGTAGAGAAAGGAAGAAGGAGATAGAGAGAGGAGTGTGGTAGAGACAGGAAGAAGGAGATCGAGAGAGGAGTGTGTGGTAGAGAAAGGAAGAAGGAGATAGAGAGAGGAGTGTGGTAGAGAAAGGAAGAAGGAGATAGAGAGAGAAGTGTGTGGTAGAGACAGGAAGAAGGAGATAGAGAGAGGAGTGTGGTAGAGAAAGTAAGAAGAAGATAGAGGAGTGTGTGGTAGAGAAAGTAAGAAGAAGATAGAGGAGTGTGTGGTAGAGACAGGAAGAAAGAGATAGAGAGAGGAGTGTGGTAGAGAAAGGAAGAAGGAGATAGAGAGAGGAGTGTGGTAGAGAAAGGAAGAAGGAGATAGAGAGAGGAGTGTGTGGTAGAGACCGGAAGAAGGAGATAGAGAGAGGAGTGTGGTAGAGACAGGAAGAAGGAGATAGAGAAAGGAGTGTGGTAGGGACCGGAAGAAGGAGATAGAGAGAGGAGTGTGGTAGAGACAGGAAGAAGGAGATAGAGAGAGGAGTGTGGTAGAGAAAGAAAGAAGGAGATAGAGAGAGGAGTGTGTGGTAGAGACCGGAAGAAGGAGATAGAGAGAGAAGTGCGGTAGAGAAAGGAAAAAGGAGATAGAGAGAGGAGTGTGGTAGAGAAAGGAAGAAGGAGATAGAGAGAGGAGTGTGTGGTAGAGACCGGATGAAGGAGATAGAGAGAGGAGTGTGTGGTATAGACAGGAAGAAGGAGATAGAGAGAGGAGTGTGGTAGAGACAGGAAGAAGGAGATAGAGAAAGGAGTGTGTGGTAGAGACCGGAAGAAGGAGATAGAGAGAGGAGTGTGGTAGAGAAAGGAAGAAGGAGATAGAGAGAGGAGTGTGGTAGAGAAAGAAAGAAGGAGATAGAGAGAGGAGTGTGGTAGAGAAAGAAAGAAGGAGATAGAGAGAGGAGTGTGGTAGAGAAAGGAAGGAGATAGAGAGAGGAGTGTGTGGTAGAGACCGGAAGAAGGAGATAGAGAGAGAAGTGCGGTAGAGAAAGGAAAAAGGAGATAGAGAGAGGAGTGTGTGGTAGAGAAAGGAAGAAGGAGATAGGGAGGAGTGTGGTAGAGAAAGGAAGAAGGAGATAGAGAGAGGAGTGTGGTAGAGAAAGGAAGAAGGAGATAGAGAGAGGAGTGTGTGGTAGAGACAGGAAGAAAGAGATAGAGAGAGGAGTGTGTGGTAGAGACAGGAAGAAGGAGATAGAGAGAGGAGTGTGGTATAGAAAGGAAGTCGGAGATAGAGAGAGGAGTGTGGTAGAGACAGGAAGGAGATAGAGAGAGGAGTGTGTGGTAGAGACAGGAAGAAGGAGATAGAGAGAGGAGTGTGGTAGAGACAGGAAGAAGGAGATAGAGAGAGGAGTGTGTGGTAGAGAAAGGAAGAAGGAGATAGAGAGAGGAGTGTGGTAGAGACAGGAAGAAGGAGATAGAGAGAGGAGTGTGTGGTAGAGACAGGAAGAAAGAGATAGAGAGAGGAGTGTGGTAGAGACAGGAAGGAGATAGAGAGAGGAGTGTGGTAGAGAAAGGAAGGAGATAGAGAGAAGAGTGTGTGGTAGAGACAGGAAAAAGGAGATAGAGAGAGGAGTGTGGTAGAGAAAGTAAGAAGGAGATAGAGAGAGGAGTGTGGTAGAGACAGGAAGAAGGAGATAGAGAGAGGAGTGTGGTAGAGACAGGAAGAAGGAGATAGAGAAAGGAGTGTGTGGTAGAGACCGGAAGAAGGAGATAGAGAGAGGAGTGTGGTAGAGAAAGGAAGAAGGAGATAGAGAGAGGAGTGTGGTAGAGAAAGGAAGAAGGAGATAGAGAGAGGAGTGTGTGGTAGAGACCGGAAGAAGGAGATAGAGAGAGAAGTGCGGTAGAGAAAGGAAAAAGGAGATAGAGAGAGGAGTGTGTGGTAGAGAAAGGAAGAAGGAGATAGAGAAAGGAGTGTGGTAGAGAAAGGAAGAAGGAGATAGAGAGAGGAGTGTGGTAGAGAAAGGAAGAAGGAGATAGAGAGAGGAGTGTGTGGTAGAGACAGGAAGAAGGAGATAGAGAGAGGAGTGTGGTAGAGACAGGAAGAAGGAGATAGAGAGAGGAGTGTGTGGTAGAGAAAGGAAGAAGGAGATAGAGAGAGGAGTGTGGTAGAGACAGGAAGAAGGAGATAGAGAGAGGAGTGTGGTAGAGACAGGAAGAAGGAGATAGAGAGAGGAGTGTGGTAGAGAAAGGAAGAAGGAGATAGAGAGAGGAGTGTGGTAGAGACAGGAAGAAGGAGATAGAGAGAGGAGTTTGGTAGAGAAATGAAGAAGGAGATAGAGAGAGGAGTGTGGTAGAGACAGGAAGAAGGAGATAGAGAGAGGAGTGTGGTAGAGAAAGGAAGGAGATAGAGAGAGGAGTGTGGTAGAGACAGGAAGAAGGAGATAGAGAGAGGAGTGTGGTAGAGAAAGGCAGAAGGAGATAGAGAGAGGAGTGTGGTAGAGAAAGGAAGAAGGAGATAGAGAAAGGAGTTTGTGGTAGAGACCGGAAGAAGGAGATAGAGAGAGGAGTGTGGTAGAGACAGGAAGTAGGAGATAGAGAGAGGAGTGTGTGGTAGAGACCGGAAGAAGGAGATAGAGAGAGGAGTGTGGTAGAGAAAGGAAGAAGGAGATAGAGAGAGGAGTGTGGTAGAGAAAGGAAGAAGGAGATAGAGAGAGGTGTGTGTGGTAGAGACCGGAAGAAGGAGATAGAGAGAGTTTTGTGGTAGAGAAAGGAAAAAGGAGATAGAGAGAGGAGTGTGTGGTAGAGAAAGGAAGAAGGAGATAGAGAGAGGAGTGTGGTAGAGAAAGGAAGGAGATAGAGAGAGGAGTGTGGTATAGAAAGGAAGTCGGAGATAGAGAGAGGAGTGTGGTAGAGACAGGAAGGAGATAGAGAGAGGAGTGTGGTAGAGACAAGAAGAAAGAGATAGAGAGAGGAGTGTGTGGTAGATACAGGAAGAAAGAGATAGAGAGAGGAGTGTGTGGTAGAGACAGGAAGAAGGAGATAGAGAGAGGAGTGTGTGGTAGAGACAGGAAGAAGGAGATAGAGAGAGGAGTGTGGTAGAGAAAGGAAGAAGGAGATAGAGAGAGGAGTGTGGTAGAGAAAGGAAGAAGGAGATAGAGAGAGGAGTGTGGTAGAGAAAGGAAGAAGGAGATAGAGAGAGGAGTGTGTGGTAGAGACAGGAAGGAGATAGAGAGAGGAGTGTGTGGTAGAGACAGGAAGGAGATAGAGAGAGGAGTGTGTGGTAGAGAAAGTAAGGAGATAGAGAGAGGAGTTTGGTAGAGAAATGAAGAAGGAGATAGAGAGAGGAGTGTGGTAGAGACAGGAAGAAGGAGATAGAGAGAGGAGTGTGGTAGAGAAAGGAAGGAGATAGAGAGAGGAGTGTGGTAGACAGGAAGAAGGAGATAGAGAGAGGAGTGTGTGGTAGAGAAAGGAAGAATGAGATAGAGAGAGGAGTGTGGTAGAGACAGGAAGAAGGAGATAGAGAGAGGAGTGTGTGGTAGAGAAAGGCAGAAGGAGATAGAGAGAGGAGTGTGGTAGAGAAAGGAAGAAGGAGATAGAGAAAGGAGTTTGTGGTAGAGACCGGAAGAAGGAGATAGAGAGAGGAGTGTGGTAGAGACAGGAAGTAGGAGATAGAGAGAGGAGTGTGTGGTAGAGACCGGAAGAAGGAGATAGAGAGAGGAGTGTGGTAGAGACGGGAAGAAAGAGATAGAGAGAGGAGTGTGGTAGAGAAAGGCAGAAGGAGATAGAGAGAGGAGTGTGGTAGAGAAAGGAAGAAGGAGATAGAGAAAGGAGTTTGTGGTAGAGACCGGAAGAAGGAGATAGAGAGAGGAGTGTGGTAGAGACAGGAAGTAGGAGATAGAGAGAGGAGTGTGTGGTAGAGACCGGAAGAAGGAGATAGAGAGAGGAGTGTGGTAGAGAAAGGAAGAAGGAGATAGAGAGAGGAGTGTGGTAGAGAAAGGAAAAAGGAGATAGAGAGAGGAGTGTGTGGTAGAGAAAGGAAGAAGGAGATAGAGAGAGGAGTGTGGTAGAGAAAGGAAGGAGATAGAGAGAGGAGTGTGGTAGAGAAAGGAAGAAGGAGATAGAGAGAGGAGTGTGGTAGAGACAGGAAGGAGATAGAGAGAGGAGTGTGGTAGAGACAAGAAGAAAGAGATAGAGAGAGGAGTGTGTGGTAGATACAGGAAGAAGGAGATAGAGAGAGGAGTGTGTGGTATAGACAGGAAGAAGGAGATAGAGAGAGGAGTGTGTGGTAGAGACAGGAAGAAGGAGATAGAGAGAGGAGTGTGGTAGAGAAAGGAAGAAGGAGATAGAGAGAGGAGTGTGGTAGAGAAAGGAAGAAGGAGATAGAGAGAGGAGTGTGGTAGAGAAAGGAAGAAGGAGATAGAGAGAGGAGTGTGTGGTAGAGACAGGAAGGAGATAGAGAGAGGAGTGTGTGGTAGAGACAGGAAGGAGATAGAGAGAGGAGTGTGTGGTAGAGAAAGTAAGAAGGAGATAGAGAGAGACGTGTGGTATAGACAGGTAGAAGGAGATAGAGAGAGGAGTGTGGGAGAGAAAGGAAGAAGGAGATAGAGAAAGGCGTGTGGTAGAGACAGGAAGAAGGAGATAGAGAGAGGAGTGTGGTAGAGAAAGGAAGAAGGAGATAGAGAGAGGAGTGTGGTAGAGAAAGGAAGGAGATAGAGAGAGGCGTGTGGTAGAGACAGGAAGAAGGATATAGAGAGAGGAGTGTGTGGTAGAGAAAGGAAGGAGATAGAGAGAGGCGTGTGGTAGAGAAAGGAATAAGGAGATAGAGAGAGGAGTGTGGTAGAGACAGGAAGAAGGAGATCGAGGAGTGTGGTAGAGACAGGAAGAATGAGATAGAGAGAGGAGTGTGGTAGAGAAAGGAAGAAGGAGATCGAGAGAGGAGTGTGTGGTAGAGAAAGGAAGAAGGAGATAGAGAGAGGAGTGTGGTAGAGAATGGAAAAAGGAGATAGAGAGAGGAATGTGTGGTAGAGAAAGGAAGAAGGAGATAGAGAGAGGAGTGTGATAGAGAAAGGAAGGAGATAGAGAGAGGAGTGTGGTAGAGACAGGAAGAAGGAGATAGAGAGAGGAGTGTGTGGTAGAGAAAGGAAGAATGAGATAGAGAGAGGAGTGTGTGGTAGAGACAGGAATAAAGAGATAGAGAGAGGAGTGTGGTAGAGAAAGGAAGAAGGAGATAGAGAGGTGTGTGGTAGAGAAAGGAAGAAGGAGATAGAGAGAGGAGTGTGTGGTAGAGACCGGAAGAAGGAGATAGAGAGAGGAGTGTGGTAGAGAAAGGAAGGAGATAGAGAGAGGAGTGTGGTAGAGACAGGAAGAAGGAGATAGAGAGAGGAGTGTGTGGTAGAGAAAGGAAGAATGAGATAGAGAGAGGAGTGTGTGGTAGAGACAGGAATAAAGAGATAGAGAGAGGAGTGTGGTAGAGAAAGGAAGAAGGAGATAGAGAGAGGAGTGTGGTAGAGAAAGGAAGAAGGAGATAGAGAGAGGAGTGTGTGGTAGAGACCGGAAGAAGGAGATAGAGAGAGGAGTGTGGTAGAGACAGGAAGAAGGAGATAGAGAGAGGAGTGTGTGGTAGAGACCGGAAGAATGAGATAGAGAGAGGAGTGTGGTAGAGAAAGGAAGGAGATAGAGAGAGGAGTGTGGTAGAGAAAGGAAGAAGGAGATAGAGAGAGGAGTGTGTGGTAGAGACAGGAAGAAAGAGATAGAGAGAGGAGTGTGTGGTAGAGACAGGAAGAAGGAGATAGAGAGAGGAGTGTGGTAGAGACAGGAAGAAGGAGATAGAGAGAGGAGTGTGTGGTAGAGAAAGGAAGAAGGAGATAGAGAGAGGAGTGTGGTAGAGAAAGGAAGAAGGAGATAGAGAGAGGAGTGTGGTAGAGACAGGAAGAAGGAGATAGAGATAGGAGTGTGTGGTAGAGAAAGGAAGAAGGAGATAGAGAGAGGAGTGTGGTAGAGACAGGAAGAAGGAGATAGAGAGAGGAGTGTGTGGTAGAGACAGGAAGGAGATAGAGAGAGGAGTGTGTGGTAGAGAAAGGAAGGAGATAGGGAGAGGAGTGTGTGGTAGAGAAAGGAAGAAGGAGATAGAGAGAGACGTGTGGTAGAGACAGGAAGAAGGAGATAGAGAGAGGAGTGTGGGAGAGAAAGGAAGAAGGAGATAGAGAAAGGCGTGTGGTAGAGACAGGAAGAAGGAGATAGAGAGAGGAGTGTGGTAGAGAAAGGAAGAAGGAGATAGAGAGAGGAGTGTGGTAGAGACAGGAAGAAGGAGATAGAGAGAGGAGTGTGGTAGAGACAGGAAGAAGGAGATAGAGAGAGGAGTGTGTGGTAGAGAAAGGAAGAAGGAGATAGAGAGAGGAGTGTGGTAGAGACAGGAAGAAGGAGATAGAGAGAGGAGTGTGGTAGAGACAGGAAGAAGGAGATAGAGAGAGGAGTGTGGTAGAGAAAGGAAGAAGGAGATAGAGAGAGGAGTGTGGTAGAGACAGGAAGAAGGAGATAGAGAGAGGAGTTTGGTAGAGAAATGAAGAAGGAGATAGAGAGAGGAGTGTGGTAGAGACAGGAAGAAGGAGATAGAGAGAGGAGTGTGGTAGAGAAAGGAAGGAGATAGAGAGAGGAGTGTGGTAGAGACAGGAAGAAGGAGATAGAGAGAGGAGTGTGTGGTAGAGAAATGAAGAAGGAGATAGAGAGAGGAGTGTGGTAGAGACAGGAAGAAGGAGATAGAGAGAGGAGTGTGGTAGAGACAGGAAGAAGGAGATAGAGAGAGGAGTGTATGGTAGAGAAAGGAAGAAGGAGATAGAGAGAGGAGTGTGTGGTAGAGACGGGAAGAAAGAGATATAGAGAGGAGTGTGGTAGAGAAAGGCAGAAGGAGATAGAGAGAGGAGTGTGGTAGAGAAAGGAAGAAGGAGATAGAGAAAGGAGTTTGTGGTAGAGACCGGAAGAAGGAGATAGAGAGAGGAGTGTGGTAGAGACAGGAAGTAGGAGATAGAGAGAGGAGTGTGTGGTAGAGACCGGAAGAAGGAGATAGAGAGAGGAGTGTGGTAGAGAAAGGAAGAAGGAGATAGAGAGAGGAGTGTGGTAGAGAAAAGAAGAAGGAGATAGAGAGAGGTGTGTGTGGTAGAGACCGGAAGAAGGAGATAGAGAGAGGATTGTGGTAGAGAAAGGAAGGAGATAGAGAGAGGAGTGTGTGGTAGAGAAAGGAAGAAGGAGATAGAGAGAGGAGTGTGGTAGAGAAAGGAAGGAGATAGAGAGAGGAGTGTGGTATAGAAAGGAAGTCGGAGATAGAGAGAGGAGTGTGGTAGAGACAGGAAGGAGATAGAGAGAGGAGTGTGGTAGAGACAAGAAGAAAGAGATAGAGAGAGGAGTGTGTGGTAGATACAGGAAGAAAGAGATAGAGAGAGGAGTGTGTGGTAGAGACAGGAAGAAGGAGATAGAGAGAGGAGTGTGTGGTAGAGACAGGAAGAAGGAGATAGAGAGAGGAGTGTGGTAGAGAAAGGAAGAAGGAGATAGAGAGAGGAGTGTGGTAGAGAAAGGAAGAAGGAGATAGAGAGAGGAGTGTGGTAGAGAAAGGAAGAAGGAGATAGAGAGAGGAGTGTGTGGTAGAGACAGGAAGGAGATAGAGAGAGGAGTGTGTGGTAGAGACAGGAAGGAGATAGAGAGAGGAGTGTGTGGTAGAGAAAGTAAGGAGATAGAGAGAGGAGTTTGGTAGAGAAATGAAGAAGGAGATAGAGAGAGGAGTGTGGTAGAGACAGGAAGAAGGAGATAGAGAGAGGAGTGTGGTAGAGAAAGGAAGGAGATAGAGAGAGGAGTGTGGTAGAGACAGGAAGAAGGAGATAGAGAGAGGAGTGTGTGGTAGAGAAAGGAAGAAGGAGATAGAGAGAGGAGTGTGGTAGAGACAGGAAGAAGGAGATAGAGAGAGGAGTGTGGTAGAGACAGGAAGAAGGAGATAGAGAGAGGAGTGTATGGTAGAGAAAGGAAGAAGGAGATAGAGAGAGGAGTGTGTGGTAGAGACGGGAAGAAAGAGATAGAGAGAGGAGTGTGGTAGAGAAAGGCAGAAGGAGATAGAGAGAGGAGTGTGGTAGAGAAAGGAAGAAGGAGATAGAGAAAGGAGTTTGTGGTAGAGACCGGAAGAAGGAGATAGAGAGAGGAGTGTGGTAGAGACAGGAAGTAGGAGATAGAGAGAGGAGTGTGTGGTAGAGACCGGAAGAAGGAGATAGAGAGAGGAGTGTGGTAGAGAAAGGAAGAAGGAGATAGAGAGAGGAGTGTGTGGTAGAGACAGGAAGGAGATAGAGAGAGGAGTGTGTGGTAGAGAAAGTAAGGAGATAGAGAGAGGAGTTTGGTAGAGAAATGAAGAAGGAGATAGAGAGAGGAGTGTGGTAGAGACAGGAAGAAGGAGATAGAGAGAGGAGTGTGGTAGAGAAAGGAAGGAGATAGAGAGAGGAGTGTGGTAGACAGGAAGAAGGAGATAGAGAGAGGAGTGTGTGGTAGAGAAAGGAAGAAGGAGATAGAGAGAGGAGTGTGGTAGAGACAGGAAGAAGGAGATAGAGAGAGGAGTGTGGTAGAGACAGGAAGAAGGAGATAGAGAGAGGAGTGTATGGTAGAGAAAGGAAGAAGGAGATAGAGAGAGGAGTGTTTGGTAGAGACGGGAAGAAAGAGATAGAGAGAGGAGTGTGGTAGAGAAAGGAAGAAGGAGATAGAGAGAGGAGTGTGGTAGAGAAAGGAAGGAGATAGAGAGAGGAGTGTGGTAGAGAAAGGAAGAAGGAGATAGAGAGAGGAGTGTGGTAGAGACAGGAAGGAGATAGAGAGAGGAGTATGGTAGAGAAAGGAAGAAGGAGATAGAGAGAGGAGTGTGGTAGAGACAGGAAGGAGATAGAGAGAGGAGTATGGTAGAGACAAGAAGAAAGAGATAGAGAGAGGAGTGTGTGGTAGATACAGGAAGAAGGAGATAGAGAGAGGAGTGTGGTAGAGAAAGGAAGGAGATAGAGAGAGGAGTGTGGTAGAGAAAGGAAGGAGATAGAGAGAGGAGTGTGGTAGAGAAAGGAAGAAGGAGATAGAGAGAGGAGTGTGGTAGAGAAAGGAAGGAGATAGAGAGAGGAGTGTGGTAGACAGGAAGAAGGAGATAGAGAGAGGAGTGTGTGGTAGAGAAAGGAAGAAGGAGATAGAGAGAGGAGTGTGGTAGAGACAGGAAGAAGGAGATAGAGAGAGGAGTGTGGTAGAGACAGGAAGAAGGAGATAGAGAGAGGAGTGTATGGTAGAGAAAGGAAGAAGGAGATAGAGAGAGGAGTGTTTGGTAGAGACGGGAAGAAAGAGATAGAGAGAGGAGTGTGGTAGAGAAAGGAAGAAGGAGATAGAGAGAGGAGTGTGGTAGAGAAAGGAAGGAGATAGAGAGAGGAGTGTGGTAGAGAAAGGAAGGAGATAGAGAGAGGAGTGTGGTAGAGAAAGGAAGAAGGAGATAGAGAGAGGAGTGTGGTAGAGACAGGAAGGAGATAGAGAGAGGAGTATGGTAGAGAAAGGAAGAAGGAGATAGAGAGAGGAGTGTGGTAGAGACAGGAAGGAGATAGAGAGAGGAGTATGGTAGAGACAAGAAGAAAGAGATAGAGAGAGGAGTGTGTGGTAGATACAGGAAGAAGGAGATAGAGAGAGGAGTGTGGTAGAGAAAGGAAGGAGATAGAGAGAGGAGTGTGGTAGAGAAAGGAAGGAGATAGAGAGAGGAGTGTGGTAGAGAAAGGAAGAAGGAGATAGAGAGAGGAGTGTGGTAGAGACAGGAAGGAGATAGAGAGAGGAGTATGGTAGAGACAAGAAGAAAGAGATAGAGAGAGGAGTGTGTGGTAGATACAGGAAGAAGGAGATAGAGAGAGGAGTGTGTGGTAGAGACAGGAAGAAGGAGATAGAGAGAGGAGTGTGTGGTAGAGACAGGAAGAAGGAGATAGAGAGAGGAGTGTGGTAGAGAAAGGAAGAAGGAGATAGAGAGAGGAGTGTGGTAGAGAAAGGAAGAAGGAGATAGAGAGAGGAGTGTGTGGTAGAGAAAGGAAGAAGGAGATAGAGAGAGGAGTGTGTGGTAGAGACAGGAAGGAGATAGAGAGAGGAGTGTGTGGTAGAGACAGGAAGGAGATAGAGAGAGGAGTGTGTGGTAGAGAAAGTAAGAAGGAGATAGAGAGAGACGTGTGGTATAGACAGGTAGAAGGAGATAGAGAGAGGAGTGTGGGAGAGAAAGGAAGAAGGAGATAGAGAAAGGCGTGTGGTAGAGACAGGAAGAAGGAGATAGAGAGAGGAGTGTGGTAGAGAAAGGAAGAAGGAGATAGAGAGAGGAGTGTGGTAGAGAAAGGAAGGAGATAGAGAGAGGCGTGTGGTAGAGACAGGAAGAAGGATATAGAGAGAGGAGTGTGTGGTAGAGAAAGGAAGGAGATAGAGAGAGGCGTGTGGTAGAGAAAGGAATAAGGAGATAGAGAGAGGAGTGTGGTAGAGACAGGAAGAAGGAGATCGAGGAGTGTGGTAGAGACAGGAAGAATGAGATAGAGAGAGGAGTGTGGTAGAGAAAGGAAGAAGGAGATCGAGAGAGGAGTGTGTGGTAGAGAAAGGAAGAAGGAGATAGAGAGAGGAGTGTGGTAGAGAATGGAAAAAGGAGATAGAGAGAGGAATGTGTGGTAGAGAAAGGAAGAAGGAGATAGAGAGAGGAGTGTGATAGAGAAAGGAAGGAGATAGAGAGAGGAGTGTGGTAGAGACAGGAAGAAGGAGATAGAGAGAGGAGTGTGTGGTAGAGAAAGGAAGAATGAGATAGAGAGAGGAGTGTGTGGTAGAGACAGGAATAAAGAGATAGAGAGAGGAGTGTGGTAGAGAAAGGAAGAAGGAGATAGAGAGAGGTGTGTGGTAGAGAAAGGAAGAAGGAGATAGAGAGAGGAGTGTGTGGTAGAGACCGGAAGAAGGAGATAGAGAGAGGAGTGTGGTAGAGAAAGGAAGGAGATAGAGAGAGGAGTGTGGTAGAGACAGGAAGAAGGAGATAGAGAGAGGAGTGTGTGGTAGAGAAAGGAAGAATGAGATAGAGAGAGGAGTGTGTGGTAGAGACAGGAATAAAGAGATAGAGAGAGGAGTGTGGTAGAGAAAGGAAGAAGGAGATAGAGAGAGGAGTGTGGTAGAGACAGGAAGTAGGAGATAGAGAGAGGAGTGTGTGGTAGAGACCGGAAGAAGGAGATAGAGAGAGGAGTGTGGTAGAGAAAGGAAGAAGGAGATAGAGAGAGGAGTGTGGTAGAGAAAGGAAAAAGGAGATAGAGAGAGGAGTGTGTGGTAGAGAAAGGAAGAAGGAGATAGAGAGAGGAGTGTGGTAGAGAAAGGAAGGAGATAGAGAGAGGAGTGTGGTAGAGAAAGGAAGAAGGAGATAGAGAGAGGAGTGTGTGGTAGAGACAGGAAGGAGATAGAGAGAGGAGTGTGTGGTAGAGACAGGAAGGAGATAGAGAGAGGAGTGTGTGGTAGAGAAAGTAAGGAGATAGAGAGAGGAGTTTGGTAGAGAAATGAAGAAGGAGATAGAGAGAGGAGTGTGGTAGAGACAGGAAGAAGGAGATAGAGAGAGGAGTGTGGTAGAGAAAGGAAGGAGATAGAGAGAGGAGTGTGGTAGACAGGAAGAATGAGATAGAGAGAGGAGTGTGTGGTAGAGAAATGAAGAAGGAGATAGAGAGAGGAGTGTGGTAGAGACAGGAAGAAGGAGATAGAGAGAGGAGTGTGGTAGAGACAGGAAGAAGGAGATAGAGAGAGGAGTGTATGGTAGAGAAAGGAAGAAGGAGATAGAGAGAGGAGTGTTTGGTAGAGACGGGAAGAAAGAGATAGAGAGAGGAGTGTGGTAGAGAAAGGCAGAAGGAGATAGAGAGAGGAGTGTGGTAGAGAAAGGAAGAAGGAGATAGAGAAAGGAGTTTGTGGTAGAGACCGGAAGAAGGAGATAGAGAGAGGAGTGTGGTAGAGACAGGAAGTAGGAGATAGAGAGAGGAGTGTGTGGTAGAGACCGGAAGAAGGAGATAGAGAGAGGAGTGTGGTAGAGAAAGGAAGAAGGAGATAGAGAGAGGAGTGTGGTAGAGAAAGGAAAAAGGAGATAGAGAGAGGAGTGTGTGGTAGAGAAAGGAAGAAGGAGATAGAGAGAGGAGTGTGGTAGAGAAAGGAAGGAGATAGAGAGAGGAGTGTGGTAGAGAAAGGAAGAAGGAGATAGAGAGAGGAGTGTGGTAGAGACAGGAAGGAGATAGAGAGAGGAGTGTGGTAGAGACAAGAAGAAAGAGATAGAGAGAGGAGTGTGTGGTAGATACAGGAAGAAGGAGATAGAGAGAGGAGTGTGTGGTAGAGACAGGAAGAAGGAGATAGAGAGAGGAGTGTGTGGTAGAGACAGGAAGAAGGAGATAGAGAGAGGAGTGTGGTAGAGAAAGGAAGAAGGAGATAGAGAGAGGAGTGTGGTAGAGAAAGGAAGAAGGAGATAGAGAGAGGAGTGTGGTAGAGAAAGGAAGAAGGAGATAGAGAGAGGAGTGTGTGGTAGAGACAGGAAGGAGATAGAGAGAGGAGTGTGTGGTAGAGACAGGAAGGAGATAGAGAGAGGAGTGTGTGGTAGAGAAAGTAAGAAGGAGATAGAGAGAGACGTGTGGTATAGACAGGTAGAAGGAGATAGAGAGAGGAGTGTGGGAGAGAAAGGAAGAAGGAGATAGAGAAAGGCGTGTGGTAGAGACAGGAAGAAGGAGATAGAGAGAGGAGTGTGGTAGAGAAAGGAAGAAGGAGATAGAGAGAGGAGTGTGGTAGAGAAAGGAAGGAGATAGAGAGAGGCGTGTGGTAGAGACAGGAAGAAGGATATAGAGAGAGGAGTGTGTGGTAGAGAAAGGAAGGAGATAGAGAGAGGCGTGTGGTAGAGAAAGGAATAAGGAGATAGAGAGAGGAGTGTGGTAGAGACAGGAAGAAGGAGATCGAGAGAGGAGTGTGTGGTAGAGAAAGGAAGAAGGAGATAGAGAGAGGAGTGTGGTAGAGAATGGAAGAAGGAGATAGAGAGAGGAGTGTGTGGTAGAGACCGGAAGAAGGAGATAGAGAGAGGAGTGTGGTAGAGAAAGGAAGGAGATAGAGAGAGGAGTGTGGTAGAGACAGGAAGAAGGAGATAGAGAGAGGAGTGTGTGGTAGAGAAAGGAAGAATGAGATAGAGAGAGGAGTGTGTGGTAGAGACAGGAATAAAGAGATAGAGAGAGGAGTGTGGTAGAGAAAGGAAGAAGGAGATAGAGAGAGGAGTGTGGTAGAGAAAGGAAGAAGGAGATAGAGAGAGGAGTGTGTGGTAGAGACCGGAAGAAGGAGATAGAGAGAGGAGTGTGGTAGAGACAGGAAGAAGGAGATAGAGAGAGGAGTGTGTGGTAGAGACCGGAAGAATGAGATAGAGAGAGGAGTGTGGTAGAGAAAGGAAGGAGATAGAGAGAGGAGTGTGGTAGAGAAAGGAAGAAGGAGATAGAGAGAGGAGTGTGTGGTAGAGACAGGAAGAAAGAGATAGAGAGAGGAGTGTGTGGTAGAGACAGGAAGAAGGAGATAGAGAGAGGAGTGTGGTAGAGACAGGAAGAAGGAGATAGAGAGAGGAGTGTGTGGTAGAGAAAGGAAGAAGGAGATAGAGAGAGGAGTGTGGTAGAGAAAGGAAGAAGGAGATAGAGAGAGGAGTGTGGTAGAGACAGGAAGAAGGAGATAGAGATAGGAGTGTGTGGTAGAGAAAGGAAGAAGGAGATAGAGAGAGGAGTGTGGTAGAGACAGGAAGAAGGAGATAGAGAGAGGAGTGTGTGGTAGAGACAGGAAGGAGATAGAGAGAGGAGTGTGGTAGAGAAAGGAAGGAGATAGGGAGAGGAGTGTGTGGTAGAGAAAGGAAGAAGGAGATAGAGAGACACGTGTGGTAGAGACAGGAAGAAGGAGATAGAGAGAGGAGTGTGGGAGAGAAAGGAAGAAGGAGATAGAGAAAGGCGTGTGGTAGAGACAGGAAGAAGGAGATAGAGAGAGGAGTGTGGTAGAGAAAGGAAGAAGGAGATAGAGAGAGGAGTGTGGTAGAGACAGGAAGAAGGAGATAGAGAGAGGAGTGTGGTAGAGACAGGAAGAAGGAGATAGAGAGAGGAGTGTGTGGTAGAGAAAGGAAGAAGGAGATAGAGAGAGGAGTGTGGTAGAGACAGGAAGAAGGAGATAGAGAGAGGAGTGTGGTAGAGACAGGAAGAAGGAGATAGAGAGAGGAGTGTGGTAGAGAAAGGAAGAAGGAGATAGAGAGAGGAGTGTGGTAGAGACAGGAAGAAGGAGATAGAGAGAGGAGTTTGGTAGAGAAATGAAGAAGGAGATAGAGAGAGGAGTGTGGTAGAGACAGGAAGAAGGAGATAGAGAGAGGAGTGTGGTAGAGAAAGGAAGGAGATAGAGAGAGGAGTGTGGTAGAGACAGGAAGAAGGAGATAGAGAGAGGAGTGTGTGGTAGAGAAAGGAAGAAGGAGATAGAGAGAGGAGTGTGGTAGAGACAGGAAGAAGGAGATAGAGAGAGGAGTGTGGTAGAGACAGGAAGAAGGAGATAGAGAGAGGAGTGTATGGTAGAGAAAGGAAGAAGGAGATAGAGAGAGGAGTGTGTGGTAGAGACGGGAAGAAAGAGATAGAGAGAGGAGTGTGGTAGAGAAAGGCAGAAGGAGATAGAGAGAGGAGTGTGGTAGAGAAAGGAAGAAGGAGATAGAGAAAGGAGTTTGTGGTAGAGACCGGAAGAAGGAGATAGAGAGAGGAGTGTGGTAGAGACAGGAAGTAGGAGATAGAGAGAGGAGTGTGTGGTAGAGACCGGAAGAAGGAGATAGAGAGAGGAGTGTGGTAGAGAAAGGAAGAAGGAGATAGAGAGAGGAGTGTGGTAGAGAAAGGAAGAAGGAGATAGAGAGAGGTGTGTGTGGTAGAGACCGGAAGAAGGAGATAGAGAGAGGATTGTGGTAGAGAAAGGAAAAAGGAGATAGAGAGAGGAGTGTGTGGTAGAGAAAGGAAGAAGGAGATAGAGAGAAGAGTGTGGTAGAGAAAGGAAGGAGATAGAGAGAGGAGTGTGGTATAGAAAGGAAGTCGGAGATAGAGAGAGGAGTGTGGTAGAGACAGGAAGGAGATAGAGAGAGGAGTGTGGTAGAGACAAGAAGAAAGAGATAGAGAGAGGAGTGTGTGGTAGATACAGGAAGAAAGAGATAGAGAGAGGAGTGTGTGGTAGAGACAGGAAGAAGGAGATAGAGAGAGGAGTGTGTGGTAGAGACAGGAAGAAGGAGATAGAGAGAGGAGTGTGGTAGAGAAAGGAAGAAGGAGATAGAGAGAGGAGTGTGGTAGAGAAAGGAAGAAGGAGATAGAGAGAGGAGTGTGGTAGAGAAATGAAGAAGGAGATAGAGAGAGGAGTGTGTGGTAGAGACAGGAAGGAGATAGAGAGAGGAGTGTGTGGTAGAGACAGGAAGGAGATAGAGAGAGGAGTGTGTGGTAGAGAAAGTAAGGAGATAGAGAGAGGAGTTTGGTAGAGAAATGAAGAAGGAGATAGAGAGAGGAGTGTGGTAGAGACAGGAAGAAGGAGATAGAGAGAGGAGTGTGGTAGAGAAAGGAAGGAGATAGAGAGAGGAGTGTGGTAGAGACAGGAAGAAGGAGATAGAGAGAGGAGTGTGTGGTAGAGAAAGGAAGAAGGAGATAGAGAGAGGAGTGTGGTAGAGACAGGAAGAAGGAGATAGAGAGAGGAGTGTGGTAGAGACAGGAAGAAGGAGATAGAGAGAGGAGTGAATGGTAGAGAAAGGAAGAAGGAGATAGAGAGAGGAGTGTGTGGTAGAGACGGGAAGAAAGAGATAGAGAGAGGAGTGTGGTAGAGAAAGGCAGAAGGAGATAGAGAGAGGAGTGTGGTAGAGAAAGGAAGAAGGAGATAGAGAAAGGAGTTTGTGGTAGAGACCGGAAGAAGGAGATAGAGAGAGGAGTGTGGTAGAGACAGGAAGTAGGAGATAGAGAGAGGAGTGTGTGGTAGAGACCGGAAGAAGGAGATAGAGAGAGGAGTGTGGTAGAGAAAGGAAGAAGGAGATAGAGAGAGGAGTGTGGTAGAGAAAGGAAAAAGGAGATAGAGAGAGGAGTGTGTGGTAGAGAAAGGAAGAAGGAGATAGAGAGAGGAGTGTGGTAGAGACAGGAAGGAGATAGAGAGAGGAGTGTGGTAGAGACAAGAAGAAAGAGATAGAGAGAGGAGTGTGTGGTAGATACAGGAAGAAGGAGATAGAGAGAGGAGTGTGTGGTAGAGACAGGAAGAAGGAGATAGAGAGAGGAGTGTGTGGTAGAGACAGGAAGAAGGAGATAGAGAGAGGAGTGTGGTAGAGAAAGGAAGAAGGAGATAGAGAGAGGAGTGTGGTAGAGAAAGGAAGAAGGAGATAGAGAGAGGAGTGCGGTAGAGAAAGGAAGAAGGAGATAGAGAGAGGAGTGTGTGGTAGAGACAGGAAGGAGATAGAGAGAGGAGTGTGTGGTAGAGACAGGAAGGAGATAGAGAGAGGAGTGTGTGGTAGAGAAAGTAAGAAGGAGATAGAGAGAGACGTGTGGTATAGACAGGTAGAAGGAGATAGAGAGAGGAGTGTGGGAGAGAAAGGAAGAAGGAGATAGAGAAAGGCGTGTGGTAGAGACAGGAAGAAGGAGATAGAGAGAGGAGTGTGGTAGAGAAAGGAAGAAGGAGATAGAGAGAGGAGTGTGTGGTAGAGACAGGAAGGAGATAGAGAGAGGAGTGTGTGGTAGAGACAGGAAGGAGATAGAGAGAGGAGTGTGTGGTAGAGAAAGTAAGAAGGAGATAGAGAGAGACGTGTGGTATAGACAGGTAGAAGGAGATAGAGAGAGGCGTGTGGTAGAGAAAGGAATAAGGAGATAGAGAGAGGAGTGTGGTAGAGACAGGAAGAAGGAGATCGAGGAGTGTGGTAGAGACAGGAAGAATGAGATAGAGAGAGGAGTGTGGTAGAGAAAGGAAGAAGGAGATCGAGAGAGGAGTGTGTGGTAGAGAAAGGAAGAAGGAGATAGAGAGAGGAGTGTGGTAGAGAATGGAAAAAGGAGATAGAGAGAGGAATGTGTGGTAGAGAAAGGAAGAAGGAGATAGAGAGAGGAGTGTGTGGTAGAGAAAGGAAGAATGAGATAGAGAGAGGAGTGTGGTAGAGAAAGGAAGAAGGAGATAGAGAGAGGTGTGTGTGGTAGAGACAGGAATAAAGAGATAGAGAGAGGAGTGTGGTAGAGAAAGGAAGAAGGAGATAGAGAGAGGTGTGTGGTAGAGAAAGGAAGAAGGAGATAGAGAGAGGAGTGTGTGGTAGAGACCGGAAGAAGGAGATAGAGAGAGGAGTGTGGTAGAGAAAGGAAGGAGATAGAGAGAGGAGTGTGGTAGAGACAGGAAGAAGGAGATAGAGAGAGGAGTGTGTGGTAGAGAAAGGAAGAATGAGATAGAGAGAGGAGTGTGTGGTAGAGACAGGAATAAAGAGATAGAGAGAGGAGTGTGGTAGAGAAAGGAAGAAGGAGATAGAGAGAGGAGTGTGGTAGAGAAAGGAAGAAGGAGATAGAGAGAGGAGTGTGTGGTAGAGACCGGAAGAAGGAGATAGAGAGAGGAGTGTGGTAGAGAAAGGAAGGAGATAGAGAGAGGAGTGTGGTAGAGAAAGGAAGAAGGAGATAGAGAGAGGAGTGTGTGGTAGAGACAGGAAGAAAGAGATAGAGAGAGGAGTGTGTGGTAGAGACAGGAAGAAGGAGATAGAGAGAGGAGTGTGGTAGAGACAGGAAGAAGGAGATAGAGAGAGGAGTGTGTGGTAGAGAAAGGAAGAAGGAGATAGAGAGAGGAGTGTGGTAGAGAAAGGAAGAAGGAGATAGAGAGAGACGTGTGGTAGAGACAGGAAGAAGGAGATAGAGAGAGGAGTGTGGGAGAGAAAGGAAGAAGGAGATAGAGAGAGGAGTGTGGTAGAGAAAGGAAGAAGGAGATAGAGAGAGACGTGTGGTAGAGACAGGAAGAAGGAGATAGAGAGAGGAGTGTGGGAGAGAAAGGAAGAAGGAGATAGAGAAAGGCGTGTGGTAGAGACAGGAAGAAGGAGATAGAGAGAGGAGTGTGGTAGAGAAAGGAAGAAGGAGATAGAGAGAGGAGTGTGGTAGAGACAGGAAGAAGGAGATAGAGAGAGGAGTGTGGTAGAGACAGGAAGAAGGAGATAGAGAGAGGAGTGTGTGGTAGAGACAGGAAGAAAGAGATAGAGAGAGGAGTGTGTGGTAGAGAAAGGAAGGAGATAGAGAGAGGAGTGTGTGGTAGAGAAAGGAAGAAGGAGATAGAGAGAGGAGTGTGGTAGAGACAGGAAGAAGGAGATAGAGAGAGGAGTGTGTGGTAAAGAAAGGAAGGAGATAGAGAGAGGCGTGTGGTAGAGAAAGGAATAAGGAGATAGAGAGAGGAGTGTGGTAGAGACAGGAAGAAGGAGATCGAGAGAGGAGTGTGGTAGAGAAAGGAAGAAGGAGATAGAGAGAGGAGTGTGGTAGAGACAGGAAGAAGGAGATAGAGATAGGAGTGTGTGGTAGAGAAAGGAAGAAGGAGATAGAGAGAGGAGTGTGGTAGAGACAGGAAGAAGGAGATAGAGAAAGGCGTGTGGTAGAGACAGGAAGAAGGAGATAGAGAGAGGAGTGTGGTAGAGAAAGGAAGAAGGAGATAGAGAGAGGAGTGTGGTAGAGACAGGAAGGAGATAGAGAGAGGAGTGTGTGGTAGAGAAAGGAAGGAGATAGGGAGAGGAGTGTGTATTAGAGAAAGGAAGAAGGAGATAGAGAGAGACGTGTGGTAGAGACAGGAAGAAGGAGATAGAGAGAGGAGTGTGGGAGAGAAAGGAAGAAGGAGATAGAGAAAGGCGTGTGGTAGAGACAGGAAGAAGGAGATAGAGAGAGGAGTGTGGTAGAGAAAGGAAGAAGGAGATAGAGAGAGGAGTGTGGTAGAGACAGGAAGAAGGAGATAGAGAGAGGAGTGTGTGGTAGAGAAAGGAAGAAGGAGATAGAGAGAGGAGTGTGGTAGAGACAGGAAGAAGGAGATAGAGAGAGGAGTGTGTGGTAGAGACAGGAAGAAAGAGATAGAGAGAGGAGTGTGTGGTAGAGAAAGGAAGGAGATAGAGAGAGGAGTGTGTGGTAGAGAAAGGAAGAAGGAGATAGAGAGAGGAGTGTGGTAGAGACAGGAAGAAGGAGATAGAGAGAGGAGTGTGTGGTAGAGAAAGGAAGGAGATAGAGAGAGGCGTGTGGTAGAGAAAGGAATAAGGAGATAGAGAGAGGAGTGTGGTAGAGACAGGAAGAAGGAGATCGAGGAGTGTGGTAGAGACAGGAAGAAGGAGATAGAGAGAGGAGTGTGTGGTAGAGACAGGAATGAGATAGAGAGAGGAGTGTGTGGTAGAGAAAGGAAGGAGATAGAGAGAGGAGTGCGTGGTAGAGAAAGGAAGAAGGAGATAGAGAGAGGAGTGTGGTAGAGAAACGAAGAAGGAGATAGAGAGAGGAGTGTGGTGGAGACAGGAAGAAGGAGATAGAGAGAGGAGTGTGGTAGAGACAGGAAGAAAGAGATAGAGAGAGGAGTGTGGTAGAGACAGGAAGAAGGAGATAGAGAGAGGAGTGTGGTAGAGACAGGAAGAAGGAGATAGAGAGAGGAGTGTGGTAGAGACAGGAAGAAGGAGATAGAGAGAGGTGTGTGGTAGAGACAGGAAGAAGGAGATAGAGAGAGGAGTGTGTGGTAGAGAAAGGAAAAAGGAGATAGAGAGAGGAGTGTGTGGTAGAGACAGGAAGGAGATAGAGAGAGGAGTGTGTGGTAGAGAAAGGAAGGAGATAGGGAGAGGAGTGTGGTAGAGAAAGGAAGAAGGAGATAGAGAGAGACGTGTGGTAGAGACAGGAAGAAGGAGATAGAGAGAGGAGTGTGGGAGAGAAAGGAAGAAGGAGATAGAGAAAGGCGTGTGGTAGAGACAGGAAGAAGGAGATAGAGAGAGGAGTGTGGTAGAGAAAGAAAGAAGGAGATAGAGAGAGGAGTGTGGTAGAGACAGGAAGAAGGAGATAGAGAGAGGAGTGTGGTAGAGACAGGAAGAAGGAGATAGAGAGAGGAGTGTGTGGTAGAGACAGGAAGAAAGAGATAGAGAGAGGAGTGTGTGGTAGAGAAAGGAAGGAGATAGAGAGAGGAGTGTGTGGTAGAGAAAGGAATAAGGAGATAGAGAGAGGAGTGTGGTAGAGACAGGAAGAAGGAGATAGAGAGAGGCGTGTGGTAGAGAAAGGAATAAGGAGATAGAGAGAGGAGTGTGTGGTAGAGAAAGGAATAAGGAGATAGAGAGAGGAGTGTGGTAGATACAGGAAGAAGGAGATAGAGAGAGGCGTGTGGTAGAGAAAGGAATAAGGAGATAGAGAGAGGAGTGTGGTAGAGACAGGAAGAAGGAGATCGAGAGAGGAGTGTGGTAGAGACAGGAAGAAGGAGATAGAGAGAGGCGTGTGGTAGAGAAAGGAAGGAGATAGAGAGAGGAGTGTGTGGTAGAGAAAGGAATAAGGAGATAGAGAGAGGAGTGTGGTAGATACAGGAAGAAGGAGATAGAGAGAGGCGTGTGGTAGAGAAAGGAATAAGGAGATAGAGAGAGGAGTGTGGTAGAGACAGGAAGAAGGAGATCGAGAGAGGAGTGTGGTAGAGAAAGGAAGAAGGAGATAGAGAGAGGAGTATGGTAGAGACAGGAATAAGGAGATAGAGAGAGGAGTGTGGTAGAGACAGGAAGAAGGAGATCGAGAGAGGAGTGTGGTAGAGAAAGGAAGAAGGAGATAGAGAGAGGAGTGTGTGGTAGAGAAAGGAAGAAGGAGATAGAGAGAGGAGTGTGGTAGAGACAGGAAGGAGATAGAGAGAGGAGTGTGTGGTAGAGACAGGAAGGAGATAGAGAGAGGAGTGTGTGGTAGAGAAAGGAAGGAGATAGGGAGAGGAGTGTGTGGTAGAGAAAGGAAGAAGGAGATAGAGAGAGACGTGTGGTAGAGACAGGAAGAAGGAGATAGAGAGAGGAGTGTGGGAGAGAAAGGAAGAAGGAGATAGAGAAAGGCGTGTGGTAGAGAAAGGAAGAAGGAGATAGAGAGAGGAGTGTGGTAGAGAAAGGAAGAAGGAGATAGAGAGAGGAGTGTGGTAGAGACAGGAAGAAGGAGATAGAGAGAGGAGTGTGGTAGAGACAGGAAGAAGGAGATAGAGAGAGGAGTGTGTGGTAGAGACAGGAAGAAAGAGATAGAGAGAGGAGTGTGTGGTAGAGAAAGGAAGGAGATAGAGAGAGGAGTGTGTGGTAGAGAAAGGAAGAAGGAGATAGAGAGAGGAGTGTGGTAGAGACAGGAAGAAGGAGATAGAGAGAGGAGTGTGTGGTAGAGACAGGAAGGAGATAGAGAGAGGAGTGTGTGGTAGAGAAAGGAAGGAGATAGGGAGAGGAGTGTGTGGTAGAGAAAGGAAGAAGGAGATAGAGAGAGACGTGTGGTAGAGACAGGAAGAAGGAGATAGAGAGAGGAGTGTGGGAGAGAAAGGAAGAAGGAGATAGAGAAAGGCGTGTGGTAGAGACAGGAAGAAGGAGATAGAGAGAGGAGTGTGGTAGAGAAAGGAAGAAGGAGATAGAGAGAGGAGTGTGGTAGAGACAGGAAGAAGGAGATAGAGAGAGGAGTGTGGTAGAGACAGGAAGAAGGAGATAGAGAGAGGAGTGTGTGGTAGAGACAGGAAGAAAGAGATAGAGAGAGGAGTGTGTGGTAGAGAAAGGAAGGAGATAGAGAGAGGAGTGTGTGGTAGAGAAAGGAAGAAGGAGATAGAGAGAGGAGTGTGGTAGAGACAGGAAGAAGGAGATAGAGAGAGGAGTGTGTGGTAGAGAAAGGAAGGAGATAGAGAGAGGCGTGTGGTAGAGAAAGGAATAAGGAGATAGAGAGAGGAGTGTGGTAGAGACAGGAAGAAGGAGATCGAGGAGTGTGGTAGAGACAGGAAGAAGGAGATAGAGAGAGGAGTGTGTGGTAGAGAAAGAAAGGAGATAGAGAGAGGAGTGTGGTAGAGACAGGAAGAAGGAGATAGAGAGAGGAGTGTGGTAGAGACAGGAAGAAGGAGATAGAGAGAGGAGTGTGGTAGAGACAGGAAGAAGGAGATAGAGAGAGGAGTGTGTGGTAGAGAAAGGAAAAATGATATAGAGAGAGGAGTGTGGTAGAGACAGGAAGAAGGAGATAGAGAGAGGAGTGTGGTAGAGACAGGGAGAAGGAGATAGAGAGAGGAGTGTGGTAGAGAAAGGAAGAAGGAGATCGAGAGAGGAGTGTGTGGTAGAGAAAGGAAGAAGGAGATAGAGAGGAAACAGTGGAAAGAGAGAGGGCAAGGTATTCTCCTGTAAGTAGGAGGAGGATGGCTGTAGGAAACCTAACGTCTCTCTGTGTTGTTTTGGTACCCCTGGCTTGGGAAATAGAGGGTGGGGGAGAGCGGGTTTGTTTCTAGGGAACCATACACAAAATGAATATGTTGACCAAATATTTAGGAAGAGGTCATCATTTCATGGGGTCTGTAAAGGAAGAAACACATGGAAAAAGTGGTAAGCAAGTTAGGTCCAGAAAACAGATCAAATGAATTTATTGTTGGATGTTTCCTGATGCTTGTATCTAAACCAAGTAGATCATTATAAGATTGTTCTCTACAAAAGTTAGGGTCTCTATAACCTTCAATATGAGGCCCTAAACCAAGTAGATCATTATAAGATTGTTCTCTACATAAGTTAGGGTCTCTATAACCTTCAATATGAGGCCCTAAACCAAGTAGATCATTATAAGATTGTTCTCTACATAAGTTAGGGTCTCTATAACCTTCAATATGAGGCCCTAAACTTAGCATGAAAGTGCATCCTTGTAGCTGGGTGGGCTAATATAGTCAAAATGTTTGCTTTGAGGTAATGGGCCAATGGCCATGGGGTATGTTGAGCCAATGGTTGAGCCAATGGTAATTTGAGCGAATTGAAGTGTTTTCTTCCCAGGAGTAATGCAAGGCATTATCTCTGGGATATCAGGTAACAACAGGGCCTGGTCTATGTTAAATGTGTTTGAAAAAAGTACAAAGTATTTGTTAGGTGAAATATATATAGATATCTGTGTTAGGGCGGCAGGTAGCCTAGCAGTTAAGTAAGGGCAAGTAACCGAAAGGTCGCTGGTTTGAATCCCCCAGCTGACTAGGTGAAAAATCTGTCAATGTGCCCTTGAGCAAGGTACTTAACCCTAGTCACTCTGGATAAGAGCATCTGCTAAATTACGTAAATATAAAATGACTGAATACACAGTATTACATACTACACACTAACACACACTCCCAAATGTCTGGGCTAGTCTTTTCCCATGTAGCACCGTCTCACAAATACACAGCCAGAACATCAGCTTCGTAGAGCTTATCTGTCATTTTCTCATGTGGGTTATCCAATGTTTATTAAATGTTTCCAGGGTCAGGGCTGGGCCAGTGACATGCCAGCAACAGCAACTGGTGCTTTATGAGTACTTTCATCTGTGTGTGTGTGTGTGTGTGTGTGTGTGTGTGTGTGTGTGTGTGTGTGTGTGTGTGTGTGTGTGTGTGTGTGTGTGTGTGTGTGTGTGTGTGTGTGTGTGTGTGTGTGTGTGTGTGTGTGTGTGTGTGTGTGTGTGTGTGTGTGTGTGTTTGCGTGCCTGCATGTGTGTGTGTGTGCAAAGGTATTGAATGCTGAGGGGGACAGGTTTATGTTGCTGTGTCTCACTAGCTGCAGTACAGCCAGACAAGGATTCTCCAGTGTTCAGAAGAGGTTTCACAGCTGGATGTGTGGAGACTCTAGACCCAAACATACAGAGCACACTGCTCAAGGTTGAGGGTCTTATTGTTGTATAGCTGTAGAGGAACTTCAATGTCTTTTACTGAAGGAAGAGTGGTATGTAGAAATGGAGGGAAGATAATTCTTTAACTGATGAACGTTACATGAAGAGAATGATGCAGCTGTTATTCTCAGGTACATGACAAAACTGAAGAGAGAAACGTGATTCTACATGTTCAGTCATTTGTTTAGTATTTACCATCTTCTCTGTTGGTGTAGACAGTTGGTTATGAACTGATCCTGTACCACTTCATGAATAGAAAGTGATTGGTTGTTGTTGTCAGACAGAGGAGGAGAGGATGGGAGCAGTGGTGTGGTAGTGAGGTCACCCTGCTGTATAGACAAGACTGTCGAAGGGAGGGTGTGGTCGAGTGGTCACGGTCGAGGTTATCTGACCATTGAGGAGAGGAGGTGACTGTGAGAGAAGGAGAGACAGAGACAGATGGGGAGAGGAAGAGGTTATCTGACCATTGAGGAGAGGAGGTGACTGTGAGAGAAGGAGAGACAGAGACAGATGGGGAGAGGAAGAGGTTATCTGACCATTGAGGAGAGGAGGTGACTGTGAGAGAAGGAGAGACAGAGACAGATGGGGAGAGGAAGAGGTTATCTGACCATTGAGGAGAGGAGGTGACTGTGAGAGAAGGAGAGACAGAGACAGATGGGGAGAGGAAGAGGTTATCTGACCATTGAGGAGAGGAGGTGACTGTGAGAGAAGGAGAGACAGAGACAGATGGGGAGAGGAAGAGGAAGAGGTTATCTGGGCTGTAGAGGAAGGGTGGTGAGGGTGGAAGGCTAGAAGGAGGTGTGTGGACTATCAGCCCTGGGAGAGACCCCAATCAACCTTACCTAATGATACCCTGTCAACATAGGAGGGAGAGAAGGACAGAGAGACTGACAGAGAGAGAGAGGGAGAAGGGCAAGGTGAGGGAGAGCAGGAGGAGAGTAAGGTGATGGACAGAGAGGGAGAGGGAGGGCCACAGACAAGGCTCAGACAGCCCCTCCGTGGGAAGTTCTGGTGAAGAGTGTGTCTGTGATGAGCTTATGAAATGGGCCTATTTCTGTAGGTGCTTTTACCCAAAGAGATATGAGACTGAAGGAGAGAGGAGTGACCTGTGTGTCCTGGAGGTGGTGTGGATGATAAACCTCTTTTCCTCCTCTCAACATGATGACCAAAACGTTCCCACAACGTCATGGGAGCCAAATTCTCTCTGCCAAACTTCTCCCTATCAGGCTGTAGAACTAAACCTATACATAGCCCATGCTGAGGCATCTGTGTCTGTCTATGGACACTTTTATATCATCTAAGTAATTGGAGGGTTCATTGTGTTGTTATCTGTCTAATTTAATATTTAATATTAATTCCCCCCCCCCTTCTCTGTGTCTCTGTAAGGTACCTGGCTAAGCTGTCGTCGGTTGGCAGTATCAGTGATGAGGAGACATGTGAACGCCTGCGAGGACTCATCCAGAGACAGGTACACATCTACCATGACAAACTGTGGTCATATTTTCAGGTTTGTAAGGTTGGCAGGGTATGACAAGATGGTACATAAGTTATAGAAGTTATGTCCAAGTCTTTGAATTCAAGATACAAGTCATTTAACATTCTCTTTAACCAGGTGCAGATCTGTAATGTTATGATCATTATTCTAACCAGGTGCAGATCTGTAATGTAATGATCATTATTCTAACCAGGTGCAGATCTGTAATGTAATGATCATTATTCTAACCAGGTGCAGATCTGTAATGTAATGATCATTATTCTAACCAGGTGCAGATCTGTAAGCGGAGTGTGGAGGTGATGGATGCTGTGCGGCGTGGAGCACAGCTAGCAATAGACGAGTGCCAGTTTCAGTTCAGGAACCGTCGATGGAACTGCTCCACGCTGGAAACCATGCCTGTCTTTGGCAAGATTGTCACACAGGGTACAGCTCATTATCAAGAACAAATTTTAGAATAAATATACTTTTATGTCTGAAGATAAAAACTTACTGCCTGATCTGTGATGAATGTAGTTGTGTATTTATTGTCTGCCTGTTTATTTGTGACAGGCACTCGGGAGGCAGCCTTTGTGTATGCCATCTCAGCAGCCAGTGTGGCGTTCGCTGTGACCCGGGCCTGCAGCAGCGGAGAGCTGGAGAAATGTGGCTGCGACCGCAACGTCCATGGAGTCAGTCCGGAGGGTAGGACACACGCACAAGCACGCACACTCGCACGCACGCACGCGCACACACACACACACACACACACACACACACACACACACACACACACACACACACACACACACACACACACACACACACACACACACACACACACACACACACATTTATCTCAGATGTTTGACTGCTAACGCTCTCTCTCTCTGTCTCTCTCTCTGTCTCTCTCCCCCCGAGTCTCTCTTTCTCCGTGTCTCTTTCTCTGTGTCTCTCTCTCCCTGTCTCTCTTTCTCTGTGTCTCTTTCTCTGTGTCTCTCTCTCCCTGTCTCTCTCCCTGTCTCTCTCTCTGTGTGTCTTTCTCCGTGTCTCTCTCTCTCTCTCTGTGTCTCTCTCTCTGTGTGTCTCTCTCCCTGTCTCTCTCTCTGTGTGTCTCTCTCCATGTCTCTCTCTGTGTCTCTCTCTCTGTGTGTCTCTCTCCCTGTCTCTCTCTCTCTCTCTGTGTCTCTCTCTCTGTGTGTCTCTCTCCCTGTCTCTCTCTCTGTGTGTCTCTCTCCATGTCTCTCTCTGTGTCTCTCTCTCTGTGTGTCTCCCTCCCTGTCTCTCTCTCTCTGTGTGTCTCTCTCTCTCTCCGTCTCTCTCTCTCTGTGTGTCTCTCTCCATGTCTCTCTCTCTCTCTCCATGTCTCTCTCTCTGTGTGTCTCTCTCCATGTCTCTCTCTCTCCGTGTCTCTCTCTCCCTTCCTCCAGGGTTCCAGTGGTCAGGTTGTAGTGATAACATAGCATACGGAGTGGCCTTCTCTCAGTCCTTCATTGACGTAAGGGAGAGGAGTAAAGGACAGTCCCCCAGCAAAGCACTCATGAACCTACACAACAACGAGGCCGGGAGGAAGGTATGACATATCACAACAAACAAATATGTCCTAGCAAACTCAACAGCAAAGAAGAGAACAGGAGATAAAACATGCATTCTTTCTGTCCTTCTACAGGCCATCCTGAGCCACATGCGTGTGGAGTGTAAGTGTCATGGCGTGTCAGGGTCCTGTGAGGTGAAGACCTGCTGGAAGGCCATGCCCCCATTCCGCAAGGTGGGCAACGTCATCAAGGAGAAGTTTGACGGCGCCACAGAGGTGGAGCAGCGCAAGGTGGGCACCACCAAGGTCCTGGTGCCACGGAACTCCCAGTTCAAACCTCACACAGACGAAGACCTGGTCTACCTGGAGCCCAGCCCTGACTTCTGTGACCACGACCCGCGCACACCAGGCATGCTGGGTACAGCGGGGCGGCAGTGTAACCGGACGTCGAAGGCCATCGATGGCTGTGAGCTG
Source organism: Salvelinus fontinalis (assembly GCF_029448725.1). Lineage (NCBI taxonomy): Eukaryota > Metazoa > Chordata > Actinopteri > Salmoniformes > Salmonidae > Salvelinus > Salvelinus fontinalis. The sequence goes on along the minus strand of NC_074667.1, from coordinate 43,110,039 downwards.
ATGTGCTGCGGCCGGGGCTTCCAGACAGAGGAGGTGGAGGTGGTGGACAGGTGCAGCTGTAAGTTCCACTGGTGCTGCTACGTCAAGTGCAAACAGTGCCGCAAGATGGTGGAGATGCACACCTGCCGGTGATCACCATGGAAACCCCCAATGGAGACCCAAACAATTTCCCCACTCTCTCCCTCCTCACCTGCACTTGGGGAGGGAGGGAGAAAGGGAGGGTGGGGGGTGTTTGTGGTTTTCCTCTACCCCCTATTTCAAAGCCACCCTGATTCCTTTTACAACAGACCACGGGAACAGCCAGACAAAGACAGCCAAGCAGAGGACATGTTCATACAATCTTCAAGGAACATCTTACACACGCACAGGATGTAAAAACTAAAATGGCAAATATACACTGAGTATACTAAACGTTAGGTGGCATAGACTGACCAGGTGAATGCAGGTGAAGCTATGGTTCCTTATTGATGTCACTTGTTAAAGCCACTACAATCAGTGTAGATGGAGAGGACATTGTGTGTGTGTGCCATTCAGAGGGTGAATGGGCAAAACATGTAAGTGCTTTGAACGGGGTATGGTAGTAGGTGCCAGGCGCACCGGTTTGTGTCAAGAACTGCAACGCTGCTGGGTTTTTCATGCTCAACAGTATTCTGTCTGGTTCAAGAATGGTCCGCCTCCCAAAGGACATCCAGCCAACTTGACAACTGTGGGAAGCATTGGAGTCAACATGGGCCAGCATCCCTGTGGAACGCTTTCAACACCTAGAGTCCATGACCCGACGAATTGAGGTCTTCTTAGGGCAGAAGGGGGGGTGCAACTCAATATTAGGAAGGTGTTTTAATGTTTGGTCTACTCAGTGTATGTTTTTCAAGTCCCAAGTCCCAACAGACAGTATTTTCCCTCCCCCTCCCTCACTCTCAGTTGATACTAATTGATGTGATTGCTCTTTGTTTTGTCTTTTAACTTATTTGATATTGTTGTGAGTGATTTGGGGTGGGTGAGGGTGGACTGGAGGGGAGAGGGGAACTGAGGTTAGGACATATTGGACCTGGGAAGGGGAGAGGGGAACTGAGGGTAGGACATATTGGACCTGGGGAGGGGAGAGGGGAACTGAGGTTAGGACATATTGGACCTGGGAAGGGGAGACGGGAACTGAGGGTAGGACATATTGGACCTGGGGAGGGGAGAGGGGAACTGAGGGTAGGACATATTGGACCTGGGAGGGGAGAGGGGAACTGAGGGTAGGACATATTGGACCTGGGAGGGGAGAGGGGAACTGAGGGTAGGACATATTGGACCTGGGAAGGGGAGACGGGAACTGAGGGTAGGACATATTGGACCTGGGAAAGGGAGAGTGGGGGAGCTGAGTTTTCCCTCCATCTTGCTGCTGCTTCACTGGATGTAAAGGGAGAGACACGCCTGCCAGTCGGTCTGAGAGAACAGACTTTACCGCCCAGAGTAGGAATGCTGACTGACAGACATTATGATTTGTGGTCCAGGTGTACATGACCGTGTTGTGTTGGGGGTGAGTAGCGGTTTAGTTGTGTGGACATTTGTCCCGTATAGCCCTGATGCTGCTCCACTCATGAAATCAGTCACAAAATCAGAAGAACTCACAGAAGAACTCACAGAATCAGTTATGGGCTGGAATTCAATCTGATCGCGGGTTATAGGCACTGCAGCTCTGAAATGTAATGTTCGCCTTCGCGGAGATCCCATTCAGGATAAACGCTGCATTTGTCTGCTCAATCGGAAATGGCATTTTTTTTTAAACCAATGCCTATAACCCACAATACGATAGAATCCAGCCTTAGTCTGTGTCAGACCAGTAGGAAGTTGTCCCATACAGAGTCATACATACAGATACATATATACAGATACAGTACATACAGATACATACAGATACATATATACAGATACATAGATAAATATATACAGATACATACATACAGATACATATATACAGATACAGTACATACAGATACATATATACAGATACATAGATACATATATACAGATACATACATACAGATACATATATACAGATACATATATACAGATACATACATACATATACATATATACAGATACAGTACATACAGATACATATATACAGATACATATATACAGATACAGTACATACAGATACATACAGATACATATATACAGATACATAGATAAATATATACAGATACATACATACAGATACATATATACAGATACAGTACATACAGATACATATATACAGATACATAGATACATATATACAGATACATACATACAGATACATATATACAGATACATATATACAGATACATACATACATATACATATATACAGATACAGTACATACAGATACATATATACAGATACATATATACAGATACATATATAGAGATACAGTACATACAGATACATACAGATTCATACAGATACATACAGACAGATACATACATACAGATACATACATACAGATACATACATACATACATACAGATACATACATACATATACATACATACAGATACATACAGATACATACATACAGATACATACATACATATACATACAGACAGATACATACATACATACATACATACATACATACATACATACATACATACATACATACAGATACATACATACATACAGACAGATACATACATACAGATACATACATACAGACAGATACATACATAAAGATACATACGTACATACAGATACATACAGACAGAAACATACATACATACATACATACATACATACATACATACATACATACATACATACATACATACATACATACATACATACATACATACATACATACATACATACAGATACATACATACAGATACAGACAGACAGATACATACATACAGACAGATACATACATACATACAGATACATACATACAGACAGATACATACATACAGATACAGACAGACAGATACATACATACATACATACAGACAGATACATACATACAGATACAGATACAGACAGACAGATACATACAGACAGATACATAAATACAGATACATACAGACAGATACATACAGACAGATACATACATACAGACAGATACATACAGACAGATACATACAGACAAATACATACATACAGATACATAAATACAGACAGATACATAAATACAGATACATACAGACAGATACATAAATACAGATACATACAGACAGATACATAAATACAGACAGATACATACAGACAGATACATACAGACAGATACATAAATACAGATACATACAGACAGATACATAAATACAGACAGATACATACAGACAGATACATACAGACAGATACATAAATACAGACAGATACATACAGACAGATACATACATACATACAGACAGATACATACATACATACAGACAGATACATACAGACAGATACATACATACAGACATACAGATACATACATACAGACAGATACAGTACATATAGATACATACATACAGACAAATACATACATACAGATACATA
>NC_074667.1:43031535-43101535 GCF_029448725.1 Salvelinus fontinalis | reverse complement strand
ATCAAGGACCAGGGATCAGGGATCAGGGACCAGGGACCAGGGACCAGGGATCAGGGACCAGGGACCAGGGATCAAGGACCAGGGATCAGGGATCAGGGACCAGGGACCAGGGACCAGGGATCAGGGACCAGGGACCAGGGATCAGGGATCAGGGATCAGGGACCAGGGACCAGGGACCAGGGATCAGGGACCAGGGACCAGGGATCAGGGACCAGGGATCAAGGACCAGGGATCAGGGACCAGGGACCAGGGATCAAGGACCAGGGACCAGGGACCAGGGATCAAGGACCAGGGACCAGGGGCTGACTACAGCAGCCTACAGAGTCCTGCCACAGACTAGCTGTACCCATACCTAGAAAGAGAGCGAGAAAGAGCTTCTCTTTGTTCATGTTCACATTGTCAAATACAGAATAGAAGATTAAATAAAGATAAATAAATGACCGGTATGGAGTAAATGCTAACTGGCACTTATATAGAGACTTTACCTTATCAGTATGTGGGAAATATACATGGAGACAGGGTATCCATATGAGAGAACCGCTACATTAACCCTACATGCATAGAAAAAAGAAAAAAAGCTACTTGTGTGCATAGGTGTCACTCAACATACAGATGGCATCTAATCTACACAATGACTTTCTGCCTTGTTACTGTCACATAAACTCCAGAGACAAGCCTTCATGACATGACCCTTCTTGCAGTCTGATACCCTCCACCCACACCCATACACACCCTCGCCACAGGACACACATTTCTATTGAACATGTCTGTGTTTGTGTGTTATGTGTGTTTGTGTGTTATGTGTGTGTGTGTGTGTGATATGTGTCTGTGTTTGTGTGTTATGCATGTGTGTGTTTGTGTGTTATGTGTGTTATGTGTGTTATGTGTGTGTGTGTGTGTGTGTGTTTGTGTTATGTGTGTTATGTGTGTTTGTGTGTTATGTGTGTGTGTTTGTGTGTTATGTGTGTGTGTGTGATATGTGTCTGTGTTTGTGTGTTATGTATGTGTGTGTTTGTGTGTTATGTGTGTGTGTGTGTGTGTTTGTGTGTTATGTGTGTGTGTTTGTGTGTTATGTGTGTTTGTGTGTGTGTGTGTGTGTGTGTGTGTGTGTGTGTGTGTGTGTGTGTGTGTGTGTGTGTGTGTGTGTGTGTGTGTGTGTGTGTGTGTGTGTGTGTGTGTGTGTGTGTGTGTGTGTGTTTGTGTGTTATGTGTGTGTGTGAGGTACATTACACCCCCAGGCTCCTTTCCCCAAAACTGACACCTATAAACACAATTTATGTGCCAGAGATCAGCACATCTATCATCCCAGATATCAGGGCACATATCCCCTGGCCATGGGAGCAGTCACAGTGGGTTTGGGAAGAAACAGCACAGAGGCTCGTGTTTCACGGCTTCTCTGATTCTGCTCCAATCAGATGGTAAGAAGGCAGAGAGGCAGAGAGAGCCAGCATACCAGAGAGCAGGGATTACCCTGAAATGCAGACCACATGGCATCCCTTCTCTCTGTCTCTGTCTCTCTTTCTGTCTATATCTGTCTCCCTTTCTGTCTATATCTGTCTCCCTTCTCTCTGTCTCTGTCTCCCTTTCTGTCTATATCTGTCTCCCTTTCTGTCTATATCTGTCTCCCTTCTCTCTGTCTCTGTCTCCCTTTCTGTCTATATCTGTCTCCCTTTCTGTCTATATCTGTCTCCCTTCTCTCTGTCTCTGTCTCCCTTTCTGTCTATATCTGTCTCCCTTTCTGTCTATATCTGTCTCCCTTCTCTCTGTCTCTGTCACCCTTTCTGTCTATATCTGTCTCCCTTTCAGTCTCTATCTGTCTCCCTTTCTGTCTATATCTGTCTCCCCTTCTATGTCTCTTTCTCCCTTTCTGTGTCTATCTGTCTCCCTTTCTGTCTATATCTGTCTCCCTTTCAGTCTCTATCTATCTCCCTTTCAGTCTCTATCTGTCTCCCCTTCTATGTCTCTTTCTCCCTTTCTGTTTCTATCTGTCTCCCTTTCTGTCTATATCTGTCTCCCTTTCAGTCTCTATCTGACTCCCTTTCTGTCTTTCTCTGTCTCCCTTTCTGTCTCTATCTGTCTCCCTTTCAGTCTCTATCTGTCTCTATCTGTCTCCCTTTCCGTCTTTCTCTTTCTCCCTTTCTGTCTCTATCTGTATCCCTTTCTGTCTCTATCTGTCTCCCTTTCTGTCTCTATCTGTCTCCCTTTCTCTGTCTCTGTCTCCCTTTCTGTCTATATCTGTCTCCCTTTCTGTCTGTCTCTGTCTCCCTTTCTGTCTTTCTCGCTCTCTGTCTCCCTTTCAGTCTCTATCTTTGGCTCCCTTTCTGTCTCCATCTGTTTCTCTTTGTCTGTCTCTGTCTCCCTTTCTGTCTCTATCTGTCTCGCTTCTGTCTCTATCTGTCTCTGTGTCACTCTTTCTGTCTTTCTCTCTCTCTCTCTGTGTCACCCTTTCAGTCTCTATCTGTCTCCCTCTCTGTCTCTATCTGTCTCTGTCTCCCAATCAGTCTATATCTGTCTCCCTTTATGTCTCTATCGGTCTCCCGTTCTGTCTCTATCTGTCTCCCTTTCTGTCTCTATCTGTCTCCCTTTCTGTCTGTCTCTCTCTCTGTGTCACCCTTTCAGTCTCTATCTGTCTCCCTCTCTGTCTCTATCTGTCTCTGTCTCCCTTTCTGTTTCTATCGCTCCCTTTAGGTCTCTATCTGTCTCCCTTTCTGTCTCTATTGGTCACCCTTTCTGTCTCCCTTTCTGTCTCTATCTGTCTTCCTTTCTGTCTCTATCGGTCTCCCTTTCTGTCTCTATCGGTTGCCCTTTCTGTCTCCCTTTCTGTCTCTATCTGTCTCCCTTTATGTATATCTGTCTCCCTTTATGTCTCTATTTGTCTCCCTTTCTGTCTCTATCTGTCTCCCTTTCTGTCTATATCTGTCTCCCTTTCTGTCTCTATCTGTCTCCCTTTATGTCTCTATCGGTCGCCCTCTCTGTCTCCCTTTCTGTCTTTCTCTCTCTCTGGGTCACCCTTTCAGTCTCTTTCTGTCTCCCTCTCTGTCTCTATCTGTCTCTGTCTACATTTCAGTCTGTATCTGTCTCCCTTTCTGTCTCTATCTGTCTCTGTCTCCCGTTCTGTTTCTATCGCTCCCTTTCTGTCTCTATCAGTCACCCTTTCTGTCTCCCTTTCTGTCTCTATCTGTCTCCCTTTCTGTCTCTATCTGTCTCCCTTTATGTCTCTATCTGTCTCCCTTTCTGTCTCTATCTGTCTCCCTTTCAGTCTCTATCTGTCTCCCTTTCTGTCTCTATCTGTCTCCCTTTCTGTCTCTATCTGTCTCCTTTTCTGTCTCTATCGGTCACCCTTTCTGTCTCCCTTTCTGTCTCTATCTATCTCCCTTTATGTCTCTATCGGTCGCCCTTTCTGTCTCTCTATCTGTCTCCCTTTCTGTCTGTCTCTCTCTCTGTCTCCCTTTCAGTCTCTAATTCAATTCAATTCAATTCGCTTTATTGGCATGACGTAACAATGTACATATTGCCAATGTTTTGTCTCTGTCTCTTTCTGCCTTTGTCTCCCTTCTGTCTCCCTTTCTGTCATTCTCTGTCTCTGTCTCCCTTTCTGTCTCTATCTGTCTCCATTTCTGTCTGTCTCTGTCTCCCTTTCTGTCTCTATCTTTCTCCCTTTCTGTCATTCTCTGTCTCTGTCTCCCTTTCTGTCTCTCTCTGTCTCCCTTTCTCTGTCTCTGTCTCTATCTGTCTCCCTTTCTGTCTCTATCTGTCTCCCTTTCTCTGTCTCTGTCTCCCTTTCTGTCTCTATCTGTCTCCCTTTCTGGTTCTATCTGTCTCTGTGTCACCCTTTCTGTCTTTCTCTCTCTCTGTGTCACCCTTTCAGTCTCTATCTGTCTCCCTCTCCCTCTCTATCTGTCTCTGTCTCCCTTTCAGTCTATATCTGTCTCCCTTTCTGTCTCTATCTGTCTCTGTCTCCCTTTCTGTTTCTATCGCTCCCTTTATGTCTCTATCTGTCTCCTTTTCTGTCTCTATCGGTCACCCTTTCTGTCTCCCTTTCTGTCTCTGTCTCCCTTTCTGTCTCTATCGGTCGCCCTTTCTGTCTCTATCTGTTTCCCTTTCTGTCTCTATCTGTCTCCCTTTATGTCTCTATCTGTCTCCCTTTCTGTCGCTATCGGTCACCCTTTCTGTCTCCCTTTCTGTCTCTATCTGTCTCCCTTTCTGTCTCTATCTGTCTCCCTTTATGTCTCTATTGGTCCCCCTTTCTGTCTCCCTTTCTGTCTCTATCTGTCTCTATCTGTCTCCCTTTATGTCTCTATCGGTCTCCCTTTCTGTCTCTATCTGTCTCTATCTGTCTCCCTTTATGTCTCTATCGGTCTCCCTTTCTGTCTCTATCTGTCTCCCTTTCTGTCTGTCTCTGTCTCCCTTTCTGTCTTTCTCTCTCTCTGTGTCACCCTTTCAGTCTCTGTCTTTCTCTCTCTCTGTGTCACCCTTTCAGTCTCTATCTGTCTCCCTCTCTGTCTCTATATATCTCTGTCTCCCTTTCAGTCTATATCTGTCTCCCTTTCTGTCTCTATCTGTCTCTGTCTCCCTTTCTGTTTCTATCACTCCCTTTATGTCTCTATCTGTCTCCCTTTCTGTCTCTATCGGTCACCCTTTCTATCTCCCTTTCTGTCTCTATCTGTCTCCCTTTCTGTCTCTATCTGTCTCCCTTTATGTCTCTATCTGTCTCCCTTTCTGCCTCTATCGGTCGCCCTTTCTGTCTCCCTTTCTGTCTCTATCTGTCTCCCTTTATGTCTCTATCTGTCTCCCTTTCAGTCTATATCTGTCTCCCTTTCTATCTCTATCTGTCTCTGTCTCCCTTTCTGTTTCTATCGCTCCCTTTATGTCTCTATCTGTCTCCCTTTCTGTCTCTATCTGTCTCTGTCTCCCTTTCTGTTTCTATCACCACTCCCTTTATGTCTCTATCTGTCTCCCTTTCTGTCTCTATCGGTCACCCTTTCTGTCTCTATCTGTCTCCCTTTCTGTCTCTATCTGTCTCCCTTTCTGTCTCTATCTGTCTCCCTTTCTGTCTCTATATGTCTCCCTTTCTGTCTCTATCTGTCTCCCTTTATGTCTCTATCGGTCGCCCTTTCTGTCTCTATCTGTCTCCCTTTCTGTCTCTATCTGTCTCCCTTTCTGTCTGTCTCTGTCTCCCTTTCTGTCTCCCTTTCTCTCTCTCTCTGTCTCCCTTTCAGTCTCTAATTCAATTCAATTCAATTCGCTTTATTGGCATGACGTAACAATGTACATATTGCCAATGTTTTGTCTCTGTCTCTTTCTGTCTTTGTCTCCCTATCTGTCTCCCTTTATGTCTCTATCTGTCTCCCTTTCTGTCTCTATCTGTCTCCCTTTCTGTCTGTCTCTGTCTCCCTTTCTGTCTCTATCTGTCTCCCTTTCTGTCTCTATCTGTCTCCCTTTCTGTCTCTATCTGTCTCCCTTTCAGTCTCTATCTGTCTTGGGTGTCTCTTTCAGCACTCGGTAGCTTCTGCCTCCAATAAGGCCTCCTGATGCCCCAGATGATGTGGAGAGAGATGGGAGTTGTGATCGCCTGATAATATTCCTTTTAAGGAACCCGGGGCATTTCTGAGGTCTCCTGTCTGTACACAGTCAGCTGGGGAGAAGACGGGGAGGAGGGGAGCGGCTAGGGGGTATGAGAAGGGTATCAGTAATACCTCTCCTTCCTGTGTTTGTGGAGGCAGAGATATTGAGGCCTAAGAGCTCTAGAACTGTGTTCACTAGGGGGGTGGGGGGGCATGCATGCGTGTGTTGTGTGTGGAGGAGCAGAGCAACGGTGACAAGAGAAACAATTTGGGGCTTAGCTGGCTCCCACAGTACTTCCACAGTAGAAGTACACCAGTTTGTACCTGTGTGACTGTGAGAGTGTTCAGGCAGGCCCCTCCATCTGGCCCCTCCATCTGAGAACCATCTGAGAACCATCTGAGGTGTGAAAATATTCCAGTAAATATTCCCGTGTTGGGATGCGGGGCTTGGCTTTCCCACAGAATTTCTACAATGTTCCCAGGGACAAATGCTTCCCTGTGCTTCCCTGTCACCGCCTGCCTGATGAGAATACTTGCCTGCAATTTCACATTTGGACAGGCTTCTCCGGGGCATACCGTAACCATGGACCCCAGCCCAGTGAGAGAGCTCTGAGATCACAGGAGGAAGGTTTCAGCTTTCAGCTGAGCTTAATATGGCAGCCGTAAAACCCTGGGCACCTGGTTCTCTCCAGCAGGGTCATCTAGTGACTAACCTGAGAACTGAGCTGTTTGGTCCTCTCCAGCAGGGTCATCTAGTGACTAACCTGGGAACTGAGCTGTTCGGTCCTCTCCAGCAGGGTCATCTAGTGACTAACCTGGGAACTGAGCTGTTCGGTCCTCTCCAGCAGGGTCATCTAGTGACTAACCTGGGAACTGAGCTGTTCGGTCCTCTCCAGCAGGGTCATCTAGTGACTAACCTGAGAACTGAGCTGTTCGGTCCTCTCCAGCAGGGTCATCTAGTGACTAACCTGGGAACTGAGCTGTTCGGTCCTCTCCAGCAGGGTCATCTAGTGACTAACCAGGGAACTGAGCTGTTCGGTCCTCTCCAGCAGGGTCATCTAGTGACTAACCTGGGAACTGAGCTGTTTGGTCCTCTCCAGCAGGGTCATCTAGTGACTAACCTGGGAACTGAGCTGTTCGGTCCTCTCCAGCAGGGTCATCTAGTGACTAACCTGGGAACTGAGCTGTTTGGTCCTCTCCAGCAGGGTCATCTAGTGACTAACCTGGGAACTGAGCTGTTCGGTCCTCTCCAGCAGGGTCATCTAGTGACTAACCTGGGAACTGAGCTGTTCGGTCCTCTCCAGCAGGGTCATCTAGTGACTAACCTGGGAACTGAGCTGTTCGGTCATCTAGTGACTAACCTGGGAACTGAGCTGTTTAGTCCTCTCCAGGAGGTTGGGTATCCATCGAGTTTAACCTGTATACAGCTATAGGCTGGGTATCCATGGAGTTGAACATGTATACAGCTATAGGCTGGGTATCCATGGAGTTTAACCTGTATACAGCTATAGGCTGGGTATCCATGGAGTTGAACCTGTATACAGCTATCGGCTGGGTATCCATGGAGTTGAACCTGTGTACAGCTATAGGCTGGGTATCCATGGAGTTTAACCTGTATACAGCTATAGGCTGGGTATCCATGGAGTTGAACCTGTATACAGCTATCGGCTGGGTATCCATGGAGTTGAACCTGTGTACAGCTATAGGCTGGGTATCCATGGAGTTGAACCTGTATACAACTATAGGCTGGGTATCCATGGAGTTTAACCTGTATACAGCTATAGGCTGGGTATCCATGGAGTTGAACTTGTGTACAGCTATAGGCTGGGTATCCATGGAGTTGAACCTGTATACAGCTATAGGCTGGGTATCCATGGAGTTGAACCTGTATACAACTATAGGCTGGGTATTCATGGAGTTGAACATGTATACAGCTATAGGCTGGGTATCCATGGAGTTGAACCTGTGTACAGCTATAGGCTGGGTATCCATGGAGTTGAACATGTATACAGCTATAGGCTGGGTATTCATGGAGTTGAACCTGTGTACAGCTATAGGCTGGGTATCCATGGAGTTGAACCTGTTTACAGCTATAGGCTGGGTATCCATGGAGTTGAACCTGCTATACTGGATAGTTTGTTGGTATGCACCTTTTTGGCAGATTAGGAGAGTGTGAGGGACAGGAGTAACCAGAATACATGCTACTGTACACTCAGGGCTAAATCACACATACTTAACCCAACCTATCACACAAATCATGAACTGATGTCAATGGGAGATTTGCATGAAAGTTCAGGTTACATTACACAAGCATGTCTAGGAGGTTTTTCTTTTTCACTTGTTTCTCTGTGCCTAGGTTGAGCACACATACACCCGCATGTGCGCGTGAGGGGTTAACAGGGCAGGTTTGGGAGATAACCAAGCCAAAGCCATGGTCTGTGAGTGAGAGACGGAGGATGGAGGCTTTAGTTCTCAGTCCTGCCCTCCCAGGCCTCTCTCTAACTCACATCTCACCAGCATACTTCTCATATTAAAAGAAAACAAGTTACACAAATGAGACAGATGGTTCTTGTTTGTGATGACAGTTGTGATTCCCCCCTCCCCTCCTCTCCCCTCCCCTCCCCTCCCCTCCTCTCCTCTCCTCTCCTCTCCTCTCCTCTCCTCTCCTCTCCTCTCCCCTCCCCTCCCCTCCCCTCCCCTCCTTCCCTCCTTTATTTTCTCTCTATATTTTAGGAGTGCCAAGTTGTGCAACACACACACAAAAACACAGAGTTGAACCCCAGCACCTAGTAGACCTGCACTGGTCTCATGGTTTTTAGATTTACAACTCTTTGTATCTGTACATACAACCGGGAAGAACTATTGGATATCAAAGAGACGTCAACTTACCAGCACAACCAGCACAACGACCAGGAAGACAACTTTCCCAATGCGGATCCTTTGTCTGCACCTCCCAGGGCATTTGAACTGATTCCAGAGGCCGACCCAAAACAACGCCGCTGGAGGAGACGGTGCCGGAGCGGTCTTCTAGTGAGGCTTCGGATGCGCGCACACAACCCACCGCTTACTCGCTAATGTTCAGTCCCTAGTTAACAAAGTCGACGAAATCAGGGCAAGAGTTGCTTTTCAAAGAGATATACGGGATTATAACATACTCTATTTCACGGAAACATGGCTAGCTGGGGACATGCTATCGGAGTCCATACATCCAACGGGATTTTCAGTGCATCGCGCAGACAGGAATAAACATCTCTCCGGTAAGAAGAAGGGGGTGTATATTTCATGATTAATGACTCATGGTGTAATTGTAACAACTTACAGGAACTCAAGTCCTTCTGTTCACCTGACCTAGAATTCCTCACAATCACATGCCGACCGTATTATCTCCCAAGAGAACTCTCCTCGGTTATCGTCACAGCCGTGTATATCCCCCCGCAAGCGGATACCAAGACAGCCATCAAGGAACTTCACTGAACTTTATGCAAACTGGAAACCATATATCCTGAGGCTGCATTTATTGCAGCTGGGTATTTTAACAAAGCTAATTTGAGAACAAGGATACCTAAATTCTATCAGCATATCGATTGCTGTACACGAGCTAGTAACACGCTCGACCATTGCTACTCTAACTTCCGCGATGCATACGAGGCCCTCCCCCGCCCTCCTTTTTGAAAATCTGACCATGATTCCATCTTGTTGCTCCCCTCCTGTAGGCAGAAACTAAAACAGGAAGTGCCCGTGCTTAGGTCTATCCAACGCTGGTCTGACCATTCAGATTCCACACTTCAAGATTGCTTCGATCATGTGGACTGGGATATGTTCCGGGTAGCCTCAGAGAACAACATTGACGCATATGATGACTCGGTGAACGAGTTTATAAGGAAGTGTATAGGAGATGTTGTATCCACTGTGACTATTAAAACCTTCACTAACCAGAAACCGTGGATTGATGGCAGCATTTGCGCAAAAAAGCACGTACCACCGCATTTAATCATGACAAGGCGTCTGGAAATATGTCCCGAATACAAACAGTGTAGTTATTCCCTCCGTAAGGCAATTAAACAAGCAAAGCTTCAGTATAGAGACAAAGTGGAGTCACAATTCAGCGGCTCAAACACAAGACATATGTGGCAGGGTCTACAGACAATCACGAAATACAAAAAGAAAACCAGCCCCGTCTCGGACATTGACGTCTTGCTTCCCGACAAATTAAACAACTTCTTTGCGCACATTAGGGACAATACAGTGCCACCGACACGGCCCGCTACCAAAGATTGTGGGCTCTCCTTCTCCGTGGCCAACGTGAGTAAAACATTTAAACGTGTTAACCCTCGCAAGGCTGCCAGCCCAGACGGCATCCCTAGTCGTGTCCTCAGAGCATGCGCAGACCAGCTGGCTGGTGTGTTTACGGACACATTCAATCAATCCCTATCCCAGTCTGCTGTTCCCACATGCTTCAAGATGGCCACCATTGTTCCTGTTCCCAAGAAAGCTAAGGTAACTGAGCTAAAATGACTATCGACCCGTAGCACTCACTTCTGTCATCATGAAGTGCTTTGAGAGACTAGTCAAGGACCATATCACCTCCAGCCTACCTGTCACCCTAGACCCACTCCAATTTGCTTACCGCCCCAACGCAATTGCCATCACACGCCCCCTATCCCATCTGGACAAGAGGAATACCTATGTAAGAATGCTGTTCATTGACTACAGCTTAGCATTCAACACCATAGTACCCTCCAAACTCATCATTAAGCTTAAGACCCTGGGTCTCGACCCCGCCCTGTGCAGCTGGGTCCTGGACTTCCTGACGGGCCGCCCCCAGGTGGTGAGGGTAAGAAACAACATCTCCACTCCGCTGATCCTCAACACTGGGGCCCCACAAGGGTGCATTCTCAGCCCCCTCCTGTACACCCTATTCACCCATGACTGAGTGGCCATGCACGCCTCCAACTCAATCATCAAGTTTGCAGACGACACAACAGTGGTAGGCTTGATTACCAACAACGACGAGACAGCCTACAGTGAGGGCTCTCGGAGTGTGGTGTCAGGAAAATAACATCTCATTCAATGTCAGCAAAACAAAAGAGATGATCGTGGACTTCAGGAAACAACAAAGGGAGCACCCCCCTATCCACATCACCGGGACAGTAGTGGAGAAGGTGGAAAGTTTGAAGTTCCTCTGTGTACATATCACCGACAAACTGAAATGGTCCACGCACACAGACAGTGTGATGAAGAAGGCGCAGCAGATTGTTAAACAGCCACCACTAGCTCAGAGAGGCTGCTGCCTACCTACAGACTTGATATCATTGGCCACTTTAATAAATGGAACACTAGTCACTTTAATTATGCCACTTTAAGAATGTTTACATATCTCGCATTACTTATCATATGTATATAATGTATACTGTATCCTTCAATGTCTATTCTTTACTAACTATTGCATCTTAGCCGCTCTGTCACTGCTCATCAATATATTTTATACTTATATACTCTCATCCCATTCCTTTACTAGATTGTGTGTAGTAGGTTTTGTATTGGAATTGTTAGATATTACCTGTTAATTACTGCTGCACTGTCAGATCTAGAAGCAGAAGCATTTCGCTACACTCGCAATAACATCTGCTAACCATGTGTGTGACCAATAAAATGTTATTTCATTTGTATTTCATTCAAATGATTTGGGTAGTAAACTAAGGATCAGTATGGATACGAAACATAAGTACTGTGCAAGAAGTCACAGAAAACATTATCCATTGATTATACTGTATATTTAAAATATCTCTACAAGAAACATGACTAATATATCACAATCCCGGATCCGGGAGCACCCCCATCAGTAAAAAAGCTGACTAGCATAGCCTAGCATAGCGTCACAAGTAAATACTAGCATCTAAATATCATTAAATCACAAGTCCAAGACACCAGATGAAAGATACACATCTTGTGAATCCAGCCATAATTTCTGATTTTTAAAATGTTTTACAGGGAAGACACAATATGTAAATCTATTAGCTAACCACGATAGCAAAAGACACAACTTTTTTTTCCCACCATTTTTTTCCTGCATAAGTAGCTATCACAATTTTGACCAAATAAAGATATAAATAGCCACTAACCAAGAAACAACTTCATCAGATGACAGTCTGATAACATATTTATTGTAAAGCATATGTTTTGTTAGAAAAATGTGCATATTTCAGGTATAAATCATAGTTTACCATTGCAGCCACCATCACAACTCTCACCAAAGCAACTAGAATAACTACAGAGACCAACGTGAATTACCTAAATACTCATCATAAAACATTTATGAAAAATACACAGCGTACAGCAAATGAAAGACAAATATCTTGTGAATCCAGCCAATATTTCAGATTTTTTAAGTGTTTTACAGCGAAAACACAATATAGTATTATATTAGCTTACTACAATAGCCAACCACACAACAGCATTGATTCAAGCCACAATAGCGATAACGAATAAACCAGCAAAAGAAATACATTTTTTCACTAACCTTCTCAAACTTCTTCAGATGACAGTCCTATAACATCATATTACACAATACATATAGAGTTTGTTCGAAAATGTGCATATTTAGCGGCACAAATCGTGGTTATACAATGAGAATAGTAGCCAAGCTGCCAACAATATGTCGGGAGAAATCTTGGGAGAGGCACCTAATCTAATCAGTAACTAATCATAAACGTGACTAAAAAATACAGGTTGGACAGCAAATGAAAGATACATTAGTTCTTAATGCAATCGCTGTGTTAGATTTTTTAAATTAACGTTACTACAACATACAGCGTGCGTTAAAGCGAGACCGCACCGAAATTAATGGCGGAATATGAGTTTTACATTTTTCAACAGAACAACGAATTAACATCATAAATAGTTCTTACTTTTTGATGAGCTCCCATCAGAATCTTGGGCAAGGTGTCCTTTGTCCAAAAGAATCGTTGCTCGGTTGTAGATTGTCGCCTTCAACTTTGGAATTAGCAGTAAACATTAGCCATGTGGCCCAGACGTGCCCAACACACTAGAACGCAGCACAAATAAATACCGGAAAATCGCAATATACTAATATAAACTGATATAACTCGGTTTAAAATAACAACATTATGATGTCTTTAACACCTATATCGAATAAAATCAGAGTCGGATATATCTAAGGGCTATAACGGGAGCTTTCTAGAACGCCATCCTGAGGTCTGTCTTGCGTCATGGCGAAAGAAGTAAAGACTGGACCCCACGTTGCCAGCCCATTTATAAGGCCTCAGATCTGCCTAGCAACTCCATTCCAATTCTCACTATTTGCTGACATCTAGGGGAAGGCGTATGCAGTGCATCTCAACCAATAGAAGACATGCAAATTAATAAACTGACCTCAGAACAGCCTGCAGATTTCAGATTTCTCACTTCCTCATAGGAAAATTGCTCCAACTCGAGGTCTGTTTTACTCACAGATATAATTCAAACGGTTATAGAAACTAGAGACTGTTTTCTATCCAATAGTAATAATAATATGCATATTGTACGAGCAAGAATTGAGTACGAGGCAGTTTAATTTGGGAACTAAATTTTTACAAAGTGCAAACAGCACCCCTTATTGAGAAAAGGTTATACTGTATATTTAAAATATCTCTACAAGAAACATGAATAAAATATTCAAAGAAATGATAATACATTGCAAATGTTCAACTTTGATCAGGTCTACCACCAATGATGAAATTCCTACAAATATAATTACATTTGAGTCATTTAGCAGATGCTCTCATCCAGAGAGACTGACAGTTAGTGCATTCATCTTAAGACAGCTAAGTGGGGAAACCACTTATCACAGTCATAGTAAGTACATTTTTCCTCAATAAGGTAGCTAATCAGCAGAGTCAGAGCTAGCAAGGCACACACACCACCACATTGTCTCTGCCTATCATAGAAGGCAGTGCGTAGCAGTGCTCTAGTGCTTCCTGTAGTCTGCTCTGTGTTGTGCTGTGCTGTGTACGCTTTCACACCGAGTCTGGTTTAGGATGTTCTACAGCCTGAGGCCAGGCTTACAGCTGCAGCTCTGATCTGATCTGATTCTCCTCATAGAGAGTCCAGCATCCACTAGACCCACAGGTAGGTAGTAGACTAGAGACCAGCCTCCAGTAGACCCACAGGTAGGTAGTAGACTAGAGACCAGCCTGCAATAGACCCACAGGTAGGTAGTAGACTAGAGACCAACCTCCACTAGACCCACAGGTAGGCAGTAGACTAGAGATCAGCCTCCACTAGACCCACAGGTAGGTAGTAGACTAGAGATCAGCCTCCACTAGACCCACAGGTAGGTAGTAGACTAGAGACCCGCCTCCACTAGACCCACAGGTAGGTAGTAAACTAGAGACCAGCCTCCACTAGACCTAGTAGACTAGAGACCAGCCTCCACTAGACCCAAAGGTAGGTAGTAGACTAGAGACCAGCCTCCACTAGACCCACAGGTAGGTAGTAGACTAGAGACCAGCCTCCACTAGACCCACATGTAGGTAGTAGACTAGAGACCAGCCTCCACTAGACCCACAAGTAGGTAGTAGACTAAAGACCAGCCTCCACTAGACCCACAGGATGGTAGTAGACTAGAGACCAGCCTAAACTAGACCCACAGGTAGGTAGTAGACTAGAGACCAGCCTCCACTAGACCCACAGGTAGGTAGTAGCCTAGAGACCAGCCTCCACTAGACCCACAGGTAGGTAGTAGACTAGAGACCAGCCTGCACTAGACCCACAGGTAGGCAGTAGACTAGAGACCAGCCTCCACTAGACCCACAGGTAGGTAGTAGATTAGAGACCAGCCTCCAATAGACCCACAGGTAGGTAGTAGACTAGAGACCAGCCTCCACTTGACCCACAGGTAGGTAGTAGACTAGAGACCAGCCTTCACTAGACCCACAGGTAGGTAGTAGACTAGAGACCAGCCTAAACTAGACCCACAGGTAGGTAGTAGACTAGAGACCAGCCTCCACTAGACCCACAGGTAGGTAGTAGACTAGAGACCAGCCTCCACTAGAACCACAGGAAGGTAGTAGACTAGAGACAAGCCTCCACTAGACCCACAGGTAGGTAGTAGCCTAGAGACCAGCCTCCACTAGACCCACAGGTAGGTAGTAGACTAGAGACCAGCCTCCAGTAGACCCACAGGTAGGTAGTAGACTAGACACCAGCCTGCAATAGACCCACAGGTAAGTAGTAGACTAGAGACCAACCTCCACTAGACCCACAGGTAGGCAGTAGACTAGAGATCAGCCTCCACTAGATCCACAGGAAGGTAGTAGACTAGAGATCAGCCTCCACTAGACCCACAGGTAGGTAGTAGACTAGAGACCAGCCTCCACTAGACCCACAGGTAGGTAGTAGACTAGAGACCAGCCTCCACTAGACCCAAAGGTAGGTAGTAGACTAGAGACCAGCCTCCACTAGACACACAGGTAGGTAGTAGACTAGAGACCAGCCTCCACTAGACCCACATGTAGGTAGTAGACTATAGACCAGCCTCCACTAGACCCACGAGTAGGTAGTAGACTAGAGATCAGCCTCCACTAGACCCACAGGTAGGTAGTAGACTAGAGATCAGCCTCCACTAGACCCACAGGTAGGTAGTAGACTAGAGACCCGCCTCCACTAGACCCACAGGTAGGTAGTAAACTAGAGACCAGCCTCCACTAGACCTAGTAGACTAGAGACCAGCCTCCACTAGACCCAAAGGTAGGTAGTAGACTAGAGACCAGCCTCCACTAGACCCACAGGTAGGTAGTAGACTAGAGACCAGCCTCCACTAGACCCACATGTAGGTAGTAGACTAGAGACCAGCCTCCACTAGACCCACAAGTAGGTAGTAGACTAAAGACCAGCCTCCACTAGACCCACAGGATGGTAGTAGACTAGAGACCAGCCTAAACTAGACCCACAGGTAGGTAGTAGACTAGAGACCAGCCTCAACTAGACCCACAGGTAGGTAGTAGCCTAGAGACCAGCCTCCACTAGACCCACAGGTAGGTAGTAGACTAGAGACCAGCCTGCACTAGACCCACAGGTAGGCAGTAGACTAGAGACCAGCCTCCACTAGACCCACAGGTAGGTAGTAGATTAGAGACCAGCCTCCAATAGACCCACAGGTAGGTAGTAGACTAGAGACCAGCCTCCACTTGACCCACAGGTAGGTAGTAGACTAGAGACCAGCCTTCACTAGACCCACAGGTAGGTAGTAGACTAGAGACCAGCCTAAACTAGACCCACAGGTAGGTAGTAGACTAGAGACCAGCCTCCACTAGACCCACAGGTAGGTAGTAGACTAGAGACCAGCCTCCACTAGAACCACAGGAAGGTAGTAGACTAGAGACAAGCCTCCACTAGACCCACAGGTAGGTAGTAGCCTAGAGACCAGCCTCCACTAGACCCACAGGTAGGTAGTAGACTAGAGACAAGCCTCCAGTAGACCCACAGGTAGGTAGTAGACTAGACACCAGCCTGCAATAGACCCACAGGTAAGTAGTAGACTAGAGACCAACCTCCACTAGACCCACAGGTAGGCAGTAGACTAGAGATCAGCCTCCACTAGATCCACAGGAAGGTAGTAGACTAGAGATCAGCCTCCACTAGACCCACAGGTAGGTAGTAGACTAGAGACCAGCCTCCACTAGACCCACAGGTAGGTAGTAGACTAGAGACCAGCCTCCACTAGACCCAATGGTAGGTAGTAGACTAGAGACCAGCCTCCACTAGACACACAGGTAGGTAGTAGACTAGAGACCAGCCTCCACTAGACCCACATGTAGGTAGTAGACTATAGACCAGCCTCCACTAGACCCACGAGTAGGTAGTAGACTAAAGACCAGCCTCCACTAGACCCACAGGATGGTAGTAGACTAGAGACCAGCCTACACTAGACCCACAGGTAGGTAGTAGACTAGAGACCAGCCTCCACTAGACCCACAGGTAGGTAGTAGCCTAGAGACCAGCCTCCACTAGACCTAGTAGACTAGAGACCAGCCTCCAGTAGACCCACAGGTAGGTAGTAGACAAGAGACCAGCCTGCACTAGACCCACAGGTAGGCAGTAGACTAGAGACCAGCCTCCACTAGACCCACAGGTAGGTAGTAGATTAGAGAGCAGCCTACACTAGACCCACAGGTAGGTAGTAGACTATAGACCAGCCTCCACTAGACCCACAGGTAGGTAGTAGACTAGAGACCAGCCTCCACTAGACCCACAGGTAGGTAGTAGATTAGAGACCAGCCTCCACTAGAACCACATGTAGGTAGTAGACTAGAGACCAGCCTCCACTAGACCCACAGGTAGGTAGTAGACTAGAGAACAGCCTCCAATAGACCCACAGGTAGGTAGTAGACTAGAGACCAGCCTCCAGTAGACCCACAGGTAGGTAGTAGACTAGAGACCAGCCTGCAATAGACCCACAGGTAGGTAGTAGACTAGAGACCAACCTCCACTAGACCCACAGGTAGGCAGTAGACTAGAGATCAGCCTCCACTAGACCCACAGGTAGGTAGTAGACTAGAGATCAGCCTCCACTAGACCCACAGGTAGGTAGTAGACTAGAGACCAGCCTCCAATAGACCCACAGGTAGGTAGTAAACTAGAGACCAGCCTCCACTAGACCTAGTAGACTAGAGACCAGCCTCCACTAGACCCAAAGGTAGGTAGTAGACTAGAGACCAGCCTCCACTAGACCCACAGGTAGGTAGTAGACTAGAGACCAGCCTCCACTAGACCCACATGTAGGTAGTAGACTAGAGACCAGCCTCCACTAGACCCACAAGTAGGTAGTAGACTAAAGACCAGCCTCCACTAGACCCACAGGATGGTAGTAGACTAGAGACCTGCCTGCACTAGACCCACAGGTAGGTAGTAGACTAGAGACCAGCCTCCACTAGACCCACAGGTAGGTAGTAGACTAGAGACCAGCCTCCACTAGACCCACAGGTAGGTAGTAGACTAGAGACCAGCCTCCACTAGACCTAGTAGACTAGAGACCAGCCTCCAGTAGACCCACAGGTAGGTAGTAGACTAGAGAACAGCCTGCACTAGACCCACAGGTAGGCAGTAGACAAGAGACCAGCCTCCACTAGACCCACAGGTAGGTAGTAGATTAGAGACCAGCCTCCAATAGACCCACAGGTAGGTAGTAGACTAGAGACCAGCCTCCACTAGACCCACAGGTAGGTAGTAGACTAGACACCAGCCTCCACTAGACCCACAGGTAGGTAGTAGACTAGAGACCAGCCTCCACTAGACCCACAGATAGGTAGTAGACTAGAGACCAGCCTAAACTAGACCCACAGGTAGTTAGTAGACTAGAGACCAGCCTCCACTAGACCCACAGGTAGGTAGTAGATTAGAGACCAGCCTCAACTAGACCCACAGGTAGGTAGTAGACTAGAGACAAGCCTCCACTAGACCCACATGTAGGTAGTAGACTAGAGACCAGCCTCCACTAGACCCACAGGTAGGTTGTAGAATAGAGACCAGCCTCCACTAGATCCACAGGTAGGTAGTAGACTAGAGACCAGTCTCTACTAGACCCACAAGTAGGTAGTAGACTATAGACCAGCCTCTACTAGGTAGTAGACTAGAGACCAGCCTCCACTAGACCCACAGGTAGGTTGTAGAATAGAGTCCAGTCTCCACTAGACCCACAGGTAGGTAGTAGACTATAGACCAGCCTCTACTAGGTAGTAGACTAGAGAAAAGCCTCCACTAGACCCACAGGTAGGTAGTAGCCTAGAGACCAGCCTCCACTAGACCCACAGGTAGGTAGTAGACTAGAGACCAGCCACCACTAGGCCCACAGGTAGGTAGTAGACTAGAGACCAGCCTCCACTAGACCCACAGGTAGGTAGTAGACTAGAGACCAGCCTCCACTAGACCCACAGGTAGGTAATAGACTAGAGACCAGCCTAAACTAGACCCACAGGTAGGTTTTAGAATAGAGACCAGTCTCCACTAGACCTAGTAGACTAGAGACCAGCCTCCACTAGACCCAAAGGTAGGTAGTAGACTAGAGACCAGCCTCCACTAGACCCACAGGTAGGTAGTAGACTAGAGACCAGCCTCCACTAGACCCACATGTAGGTAGTAGACTAGAGACCAGCCTCCACTAGACCCACAAGTAGGTAGTAGACTAAAGACCAGCCTCCACTAGACCCACAGGATGGTAGTAGACTAGAGACCTGCCTGCACTAGACCCACAGGTAGGTAGTAGACTAGAGACCAGCCTCCACTAGACCCACAGGTAGGTAGTAGACTAGAGACCAGCCTCCACTAGACCCACAGGTAGGTAGTAGACTAGAGACCAGCCTCCACTAGACCTAGTAGACTAGAGACCAGCCTCCAGTAGACCCACAGGTAGGTAGTAGACTAGAGAACAGCCTGCACTAGACCCACAGGTAGGCAGTAGACAAGAGACCAGCCTCCACTAGACCCACAGGTAGGTAGTAGATTAGAGACCAGCCTCCAATAGACCCACAGGTAGGTAGTAGACTAGAGACCAGCCTCCACTAGACCCACAGGTAGGTAGTAGACTAGACACCAGCCTCCACTAGACCCACAGGTAGGTAGTAGACTAGAGACCAGCCTCCACTAGACCCACAGATAGGTAGTAGACTAGAGACCAGCCTAAACTAGACCCACAGGTAGTTAGTAGACTAGAGACCAGCCTCCACTAGACCCACAGGTAGGTAGTAGATTAGAGACCAGCCTCAACTAGACCCACAGGTAGGTAGTAGACTAGAGACAAGCCTCCACTAGACCCACATGTAGGTAGTAGACTAGAGACCAGCCTCCACTAGACCCACAGGTAGGTTGTAGAATAGAGACCAGCCTCCACTAGATCCACAGGTAGGTAGTAGACTAGAGACCAGTCTCTACTAGACCCACAAGTAGGTAGTAGACTATAGACCAGCCTCTACTAGGTAGTAGACTAGAGACCAGCCTCCACTAGACCCACAGGTAGGTTGTAGAATAGAGTCCAGTCTCCACTAGACCCACAGGTAGGTAGTAGACTATAGACCAGCCTCTACTAGGTAGTAGACTAGAGAAAAGCCTCCACTAGACCCACAGGTAGGTAGTAGCCTAGAGACCAGCCTCCACTAGACCCACAGGTAGGTAGTAGACTAGAGACCAGCCACCACTAGGCCCACAGGTAGGTAGTAGACTAGAGACCAGCCTCCACTAGACCCACAGGTAGGTAGTAGACTAGAGACCAGCCTCCACTAGACCCACAGGTAGGTAATAGACTAGAGACCAGCCTAAACTAGACCCACAGGTAGGTTTTAGAATAGAGACCAGTCTCCACTAGACCCACAAGTAGTTAGTAGACTATAGACCAGTCTCTACTAGGTAGTAGACTAGAGACCAGCCTCCACTAGACCCACAGGTAGGTAGTAGACTAGAGACCAGCCTCCACTAGATCCACAGGAAGGTAGTAGACTAGAGACCCAGCCTCCACTAGACCCACAGGTAGGTAGAAGACTAGAGATCAGCCTCCACTAGACCCACAGGTAGGTAGTAGCCTAGAGACCAGCCTCCACTAGACCCACAGGTAGGTAGTAGACTAGAGACCAGCCTCCACTAGACCTAGTAGACTAAAGTCCAGCCTCCACTAGACCCACAGGTAGGCAGTAGACTAGAGACCAGCCTCCACTAGACCCACAAGTAGGTAGTAGACTAGAGACCAGCCTCCACTAGACCCACATGCAGGTAGTAGACTAGAGACCAGCCTCCACTAGACCCACAGGTAGGCAGTAGACTAGAGACCAGCCTCCAATAGACCCACAGGTAGGTAGTAGACTAGAGACCAGCCTCCACTAGACCCACAGGAAGGTAGTAGACTAGAGACCAGCCTCCACTAGACCCACAGGTAGGTAGTAGACTAGAGACCAGCCTCCAATAGACCCACAGGTAGGTAGTAGACTAGAGACCAGCCTCCACTAGACCCACAGGTAGGTAGTAGACTAGAGACCAGCCTCCACTAGACCCACAGGTAGGTAGTAGACTAGAGACCAGCCTCCACTAGACCCAGAGTTGGTAGTAGACTAGAGACCAGCCTCCACTAGACCCACAGGTAGGTAGTAGACTAGAGACCAGCCTCCACTAGACCCACAGGTATGTAGTAGATTAGAGTCCAGCCTCCACTAGACCCACAGGTAGGCAGTAGACTATAGAGCTGCCTCCACTAGACCCACATGTAGGTAGTAGACTAGAGACCAGCCTCCACTAGACCCACAGGTAGGTAGTAGACTAGAGACCAGCCTCCACTAGACCCACAGGTAGGTAGTAGACTAGAGACCAGCCTCCACTAGACCCACACGTAGGTAGTAGATTAGAGGCCAGCCTCCACTAGACCCACAGGTAGGTAGTAGACTAGAGACCAGCCTCCACTAGACCCACAGGTAGGTAATTGACTAGACACCAGCCTCCACTAGACCCACAGGTAGGTAGTAGACTAGAGACCAGCCTAAACTAGACCCACAGGTAGGTAGTAGACTAGAGACCAGCCTCCACTAGACCCACAGGTAGGTTGTAGAATAGAGACCCGTCTCCACTAGACCCACAAGTAGGTAGTAGACTATAGACTAGCCTCTACTAGGTAGTAGACTAGAGACCAGCCTCCACTAGACCCACAGGTAGGTAGTAGCCTAGAGACCAGCCTCCACTAGACCCACAGGTAGGTAGTAGACTAAAGACCAGCCTCCACTAGACCCACAGGTAGGTAGTAGACTACAGACCAGCCTCCACTAGATCCACAGGAAGGTAGTAGACTAGAGACCCAGCCTCAACTAGACCCACAGGTAGGTAGAAGACTAGAGATCAGCCTCCACTAGACCCACAGGTAGGTAGTAGCCTAGAGACTAGCCTCCACTAGACCCACAGGTAGGTAGTAGACTAGAGACCAGCCTCCACTAGACCTAGTAGACTAAAGACCAGCCTCCACTAGACCCACAGGTAGGTAGTAGACTAGAGACCAGCCTCCACTAGACCCACAGGTAGGTAGTAGACTAGATACCAGCATCCACTAGACCCACAGGTAGGCTGTAGACTAGAGACCAGCGTCCACTAGACCCACAGGAAGGTAGTAGACTAGAGACCAGCCTCCACTAGACCCACAGGTAGGTAGTAGACTAGAGACCAGCCTCCAATAGACCCACAAGTAGGTAGTAGACTAAAGACCAGCGTCCACTAGACCCACAGGTAGGTAGTAGCCTAGAGACCAGCCTCCACTAGACCCACAGGTAGGTAGTAGACTAGAGACCAGCTTCCACTAGACCCACAAGTAGGTAGTAGATTAGAGACCAGCCTCCACTAGACCCACAGGTAGGTAGTAGACTAGAGACCAGCCTCCACTAGACCCACAGGTAGGTAGTAGACTAGAGATCAGCCTCCACTAGACCCACAGGTAGGTAGTAGACTAGAGACCAGCCTCCACTAGACCCACAGGAATGTAGTAGACTAGAGGCCAGCCTCCGCTAGACCCACAGGTAGGTAGTAAACTAGTGACCAACCTCCACTAGACCTAGTAGACTAGAGACCAGCCTCCACTAGACCCACAGATAGGTAGTAGACTAGAGACCAGCCTTCACTAGACCCACAAGTAGGTAGTAGACTAGAGTCCAGCCTCCACTAGACCCACATGTAGGTAGTAGACTAGAGACCAGCCTCCACTAGACCCACAAGTAGGTAGTAGACTAAAGACCAGCCTCCACTAGACCCACAGGATGGTAGTAGACTAGAGACCAGCCTCCACTAGACCCACAGGTAGGTAGTAGACTAGAGACCAGCCTCCACTAGACCCACAGGTAGGTTGTAGCCTAGACACCAGCCTCCACTAGACCCACAGGTAGGCAGTAGAATAGAGACCAGCCTCCACTAGACCAACGGGAAGGTAGTAGACTAGAGACCAGCCTCCACTAGACCCACAGGTAGGTAGTAGACTAGAGACCAGCCTCCACTAGACCCACAGGTAGGTAGTAGACTAGAGACCAGCCTCCACTAGACCCACAGGTAGGTAGTAGACTAGAGACCAGCCTCCACTAGACCCACAGGTAGGTAGTAGACTAGAGACCATTCTCCAATAGACCCACAGGTAGGTAGTAAACTACAGACCAGCCTCCACTAGACCCACAGGTAGGTAGTAGATTAGAGGCCAGCCTCCACTAGACCCACAGGTAGGTAGTAGACTAGAGACCAGCCTCCACTAGACCCACAGGTAGGTAGTAGACTAGAGACCAGCCTCCACTAGACACACAGGTAGGTAGTAGACTAGAGACCAGCCTCCAATAGACCCACGGGTAGGTAGTAGACTAGAGCCCAGCCTCCACTAGACCCACAGGTAGGTAGTAGACTAGAGACCAGCCTCCACTAGACCCACAGGTAGGTAGTAGACTAGAGACCAGCCTCCACTAGACCCACAGGTAGGTAGTAGACTAGAGACCAGCCTCCACTAGACCCACAGGTAGGTAGTAGACGAGAGACCAGCCTCCACTAGACCCACAGGTAGGTAGTAGACTAGAGACCAGCCTCCACTAGACCCACAGGTAGGTAATAGACTAGAGACCAGCCTACACTAGACCCACAGGTAGGTTTTAGAATAGAGACCAGTCTCCACTAGACCCACAAGTAGTTAGTAGACTATAGACCAGTCTCTACTAGGTAGTAGACTAGAGACCAGCCTCCACTAGACCCACAGGTAGGTAGTAGACTATAGACCAGCCTCTACCAGGTAGTAGACTAGAGACCAGCCTCCACTAGACCCACAGGTAGGTAGTAGCCTAGAGACCAGCCTCCACTAGACCCACAGATAGGTAGTAGACTAGAGACCAGCCTCCACTACACCCACAGGTAGGTAGTAGACAAAAGACCAGCCTCCACTAGATCCACAGGAAGGTAGTAGACTAGAGACCAGCCTCCACTAGACCCACAGGTAGGTAGAAGACTAGAGATCAGCCTCCACTAGACCCACAGGTAGGTAGTAGCCTAGAGACCATTCTCCACTACACCCACAGGTAGGTAGTAGACTAGAGACCAGCCTCCACTAGACCTAGTAGACTAAAGACCAGCCTCCACTAGACCCACAGGTAGGTAGTAGACTAGAGACCAGCCTCCACTAGACCCACAGGTAGGTAGTAGACTAGATACCAGCCTCCACTAGACCCACAGGTAGGCAGTAGACTAGAGACCAGCCTCCACTAGACCCACAGGAAGGTAGTAGACTAGAGACCAGCCTCCACTAGACCCACGGGTAGGTAGTAGACTAGAGACCAGCCTCCAATAGACCCACAAGTAGGTCGTAGACTAGAGACCAGCCTCCACTAGACCCACGGGTAGGTAGTAGCCTAGAGACCAGCCTCCACTAGACCCACAGGTAGGTAGTAGACTAGAGACCAGCCTCCACTAGACCCACAGGTAGGTAGTAGATTAGAGACCAGCCTCCACTAGACCCACAGGTAGGTAGTAGACTAGAGACCAGCCTCCACTAGACCCACAGGTAGGTAGTAGACTAGAGACCAGCCTCCACTAGACCCACAGGTAGGTAGTAGATTAGAGGCCAGCCTCCACTAGACCCACAGGTAGGTAGTAGACTAGAGACCAGCCTCCACTAGACCTAGTAGACTAGAGACCAGCCTCCAGTAGACCCACAGGTAGGTAGTAGACTAGAGAACAGCCTGCACTAGACCCACAGGTAGGCAGTAGACAAGAGACCAGCCTCCACTAGACCCACAGGTAGGTAGTAGATTAGAGACCAGCCTCCAATAGACCCACAGGTAGGTAGTAGACTAGAGACCAGCCTCCACTAGACCCACAGGTAGGTAGTAGACTAGACACCAGCCTCCACTAGACCCACAGGTAGGTAGTAGACTAGAGACCAGCCTCCACTAGACCCACAGATAGGTAGTAGACTAGAGACCAGCCTAAACTAGACCCACAGGTAGTTAGTAGACTAGAGACCAGCCTCCACTAGACCCACAGGTAGGTAGTAGATTAGAGACCAGCCTCAACTAGACCCACAGGTAGGTAGTAGACTAGAGACAAGCCTCCACTAGACCCACATGTAGGTAGTAGACTAGAGACCAGCCTCCACTAGACCCACAGGTAGGTTGTAGAATAGAGACCAGCCTCCACTAGATCCACAGGTAGGTAGTAGACTAGAGACCAGTCTCTACTAGACCCACAAGTAGGTAGTAGACTATAGACCAGCCTCTACTAGGTAGTAGACTAGAGACCAGCCTCCACTAGACCCACAGGTAGGTTGTAGAATAGAGTCCAGTCTCCACTAGACCCACAGGTAGGTAGTAGACTATAGACCAGCCTCTACTAGGTAGTAGACTAGAGAAAAGCCTCCACTAGACCCACAGGTAGGTAGTAGCCTAGAGACCAGCCTCCACTAGACCCACAGGTAGGTAGTAGACTAGAGACCAGCCACCACTAGGCCCACAGGTAGGTAGTAGACTAGAGACCAGCCTCCACTAGACCCACAGGTAGGTAGTAGACTAGAGACCAGCCTCCACTAGACCCACAGGTAGGTAATAGACTAGAGACCAGCCTAAACTAGACCCACAGGTAGGTTTTAGAATAGAGACCAGTCTCCACTAGACCCACAAGTAGTTAGTAGACTATAGACCAGTCTCTACTAGGTAGTAGACTAGAGACCAGCCTCCACTAGACCCACAGGTAGGTAGTAGACTAGAGACCAGCCTCCACTAGATCCACAGGAAGGTAGTAGACTAGAGACCCAGCCTCCACTAGACCCACAGGTAGGTAGAAGACTAGAGATCAGCCTCCACTAGACCCACAGGTAGGTAGTAGCCTAGAGACCAGCCTCCACTAGACCCACAGGTAGGTAGTAGACTAGAGACCAGCCTCCACTAGACCTAGTAGACTAAAGTCCAGCCTCCACTAGACCCACAGGTAGGCAGTAGACTAGAGACCAGCCTCCACTAGACCCACAAGTAGGTAGTAGACTAGAGACCAGCCTCCACTAGACCCACATGCAGGTAGTAGACTAGAGACCAGCCTCCACTAGACCCACAGGTAGGCAGTAGACTAGAGACCAGCCTCCAATAGACCCACAGGTAGGTAGTAGACTAGAGACCAGCCTCCACTAGACCCACAGGAAGGTAGTAGACTAGAGACCAGCCTCCACTAGACCCACAGGTAGGTAGTAGACTAGAGACCAGCCTCCAATAGACCCACAGGTAGGTAGTAGACTAGAGACCAGCCTCCACTAGACCCACAGGTAGGTAGTAGACTAGAGACCAGCCTCCACTAGACCCACAGGTAGGTAGTAGACTAGAGACCAGCCTCCACTAGACCCAGAGTTGGTAGTAGACTAGAGACCAGCCTCCACTAGACCCACAGGTAGGTAGTAGACTAGAGACCAGCCTCCACTAGACCCACAGGTATGTAGTAGATTAGAGTCCAGCCTCCACTAGACCCACAGGTAGGCAGTAGACTATAGAGCTGCCTCCACTAGACCCACATGTAGGTAGTAGACTAGAGACCAGCCTCCACTAGACCCACAGGTAGGTAGTAGACTAGAGACCAGCCTCCACTAGACCCACAGGTAGGTAGTAGACTAGAGACCAGCCTCCACTAGACCCACACGTAGGTAGTAGATTAGAGGCCAGCCTCCACTAGACCCACAGGTAGGTAGTAGACTAGAGACCAGCCTCCACTAGACCCACAGGTAGGTAATTGACTAGACACCAGCCTCCACTAGACCCACAGGTAGGTAGTAGACTAGAGACCAGCCTAAACTAGACCCACAGGTAGGTAGTAGACTAGAGACCAGCCTCCACTAGACCCACAGGTAGGTTGTAGAATAGGGACCCGTCTCCACTAGACCCACAAGTAGGTAGTAGACTATAGACTAGCCTCTACTAGGTAGTAGACTAGAGACCAGCCTCCACTAGACCCACAGGTAGGTAGTAGCCTAGAGACCAGCCTCCACTAGACCCACAGGTAGGTAGTAGACTAAAGACCAGCCTCCACTAGACCCACAGGTAGGTAGTAGACTACAGACCAGCCTCCACTAGATCCACAGGAAGGTAGTAGACTAGAGACCCAGCCTCAACTAGACCCACAGGTAGGTAGAAGACTAGAGATCAGCCTCCACTAGACCCACAGGTAGGTAGTAGCCTAGAGACTAGCCTCCACTAGACCCACAGGTAGGTAGTAGACTAGAGACCAGCCTCCACTAGACCTAGTAGACTAAAGACCAGCCTCCACTAGACCCACAGGTAGGTAGTAGACTAGAGACCAGCCTCCACTAGACCCACAGGTAGGTAGTAGACTAGATACCAGCATCCACTAGACCCACAGGTAGGCTGTAGACTAGAGACCAGCGTCCACTAGACCCACAGGAAGGTAGTAGACTAGAGACCAGCCTCCACTAGACCCACAGGTAGGTAGTAGACTAGAGACCAGCCTCCAATAGACCCACAAGTAGGTAGTAGACTAAAGACCAGCGTCCACTAGACCCACAGGTAGGTAGTAGCCTAGAGACCAGCCTCCACTAGACCCACAGGTAGGTAGTAGACTAGAGACCAGCTTCCACTAGACCCACAAGTAGGTAGTAGATTAGAGACCAGCCTCCACTAGACCCACAGGTAGGTAGTAGACTAGAGACCAGCCTCCACTAGACCCACAGGTAGGTAGTAGACTAGAGATCAGCCTCCACTAGACCCACAGGTAGGTAGTAGACTAGAGACCAGCCTCCACTAGACCCACAGGAATGTAGTAGACTAGAGGCCAGCCTCCGCTAGACCCACAGGTAGGTAGTAAACTAGTGACCAACCTCCACTAGACCTAGTAGACTAGAGACCAGCCTCCACTAGACCCACAGATAGGTAGTAGACTAGAGACCAGCCTTCACTAGACCCACAAGTAGGTAGTAGACTAGAGTCCAGCCTCCACTAGACCCACATGTAGGTAGTAGACTAGAGACCAGCCTCCACTAGACCCACAAGTAGGTAGTAGACTAAAGACCAGCCTCCACTAGACCCACAGGATGGTAGTAGACTAGAGACCAGCCTCCACTAGACCCACAGGTAGGTAGTAGACTAGAGACCAGCCTCCACTAGACCCACAGGTAGGTTGTAGCCTAGACACTTGCCTCCACTAGACCCACAGGTAGGCAGTAGAATAGAGACCAGCCTCCACTAGACCAACGGGAAGGTAGTAGACTAGAGACCAGCCTCCACTAGACCCACAGGTAGGTAGTAGACTAGAGACCAGCCTCCACTAGACCCACAGGTAGGTAGTAGACTAGAGACCAGCCTCCACTAGACCCACAGGTAGGTAGTAGACTAGAGACCAGCCTCCACTAGACCCACAGGTAGGTAGTAGACTAGAGACCATTCTCCAATAGACCCACAGGTAGGTAGTAAACTACAGACCAGCCTCCACTAGACCCACAGGTAGGTAGTAGATTAGAGGCCAGCCTCCACTAGACCCACAGGTAGGTAGTAGACTAGAGACCAGCCTCCACTAGACCCACAGGTAGGTAGTAGACTAGAGACCAGCCTCCACTAGACACACAGGTAGGTAGTAGACTAGAGACCAGCCTCCAATAGACCCACGGGTAGGTAGTAGACTAGAGCCCAGCCTCCACTAGACCCACAGGTAGGTAGTAGACTAGAGACCAGCCTCCACTAGACCCACAGGTAGGTAGTAGACTAGAGACCAGCCTCCACTAGACCCACAGGTAGGTAGTAGACTAGAGACCAGCCTCCACTAGACCCACAGGTAGGTAGTAGACGAGAGACCAGCCTCCACTAGACCCACAGGTAGGTAGTAGACTAGAGACCAGCCTCCACTAGACCCACAGGTAGGTAATAGACTAGAGACCAGCCTACACTAGACCCACAGGTAGGTTTTAGAATAGAGACCAGTCTCCACTAGACCCACAAGTAGTTAGTAGACTATAGACCAGTCTCTACTAGGTAGTAGACTAGAGACCAGCCTCCACTAGACCCACAGGTAGGTAGTAGACTATAGACCAGCCTCTACCAGGTAGTAGACTAGAGACCAGCCTCCACTAGACCCACAGGTAGGTAGTAGCCTAGAGACCAGCCTCCACTAGACCCACAGATAGGTAGTAGACTAGAGACCAGCCTCCACTACACCCACAGGTAGGTAGTAGACAAAAGACCAGCCTCCACTAGATCCACAGGAAGGTAGTAGACTAGAGACCAGCCTCCACTAGACCCACAGGTAGGTAGAAGACTAGAGATCAGCCTCCACTAGACCCACAGGTAGGTAGTAGCCTAGAGACCATTCTCCACTACACCCACAGGTAGGTAGTAGACTAGAGACCAGCCTCCACTAGACCTAGTAGACTAAAGACCAGCCTCCACTAGACCCACAGGTAGGTAGTAGACTAGAGACCAGCCTCCACTAGACCCACAGGTAGGTAGTAGACTAGATAACAGCCTCCACTAGACCCACAGGTAGGCAGTAGACTAGAGACCAGCCTCCACTAGACCCACAGGAAGGTAGTAGACTAGAGACCAGCCTCCACTAGACCCACGGGTAGGTAGTAGACTAGAGACCAGCCTCCAATAGACCCACAAGTAGGTCGTAGACTAGAGACCAGCCTCCACTAGACCCACGGGTAGGTAGTAGCCTAGAGACCAGCCTCCACTAGACCCACAGGTAGGTAGTAGACTAGAGACCAGCCTCCACTAGACCCACAGGTAGGTAGTAGATTAGAGACCAGCCTCCACTAGACCCACAGGTAGGTAGTAGACTAGAGACCAGCCTCCACTAGACCCACAGGTAGGTAGTAGACTAGAGACCAGCCTCCACTAGACCCACAGGTAGGTAGTAGATTAGAGGCCAGCCTCCACTAGACCCACAAGTAGGTAGTAGACTAAAGACCAGCCTCCACTAGACCCACAGGATGGTAGTAGACTAGAGACCAGCCTACACTAGACCCACAGGTAGGTAGTAGACTAGAGACCAGCCTCCACTAGACCCACAGGTAGGTAGTAGCCTAGAGACCAGCCTCCACTAGACCCACAGGTAGACAGAAGACTAGAGACCAGCCTCCAATAGACCCACAGGTAGGTAGTAGACTAGAGACCAGCCTCCACTAGACCCACAGGAAGGTAGTAGACTAGAGACCAGCCTCCACTAGACCCACAGGTAGGGAGTAGACTAGAGACCAGCCTCCACTAGACCCACAGGTAGGTAGTAGACTAGAGACCAGCCTCCACTAGACCCACAGGTAGGTAGTAGACTAGAGACCAGCCTCCACTAGACCCGCAGGTAGGTAGTAGATTAGAGACCAGCCTCCACTAGACCCACAGGTAGGTAGCAGACTAGAGACCAGCCTCCACTAGACCCACAGGTAGGTAGTAGACTAGAGACCAGCCTCCAATAGACCCACAGGTAGGTAGTAAACTACAGACCAGCCTCCACTAGACCCACAGGTAGGTAGTAGATTAGAGGCCAGCCTCCACTAGACCCACAGGTAGGTAGTAGACTAGAGACCAGCCTCCACTAGACCCACAGGTAGGTAGTAGACTAGAGACCAGCCTCCACTAGACACACAGGTAGGTAGTAGACTAGAGACCAGCCTCCAATAGACCCACGGGTAGGTAGTAGACTAGAGCCCAGCCTCCACTAGACCCACAGGTAGGTAGTAGACTAGAGACCAGCCTCCACTAGACCCACAGGTAGGTAGTAGACTAGAGACCAGCCTCCACTAGACCCACAGGTAGGTAGTAGACTAGAGACCAGCCTCCACTAGACCCACAGGTAGGTAGTAGACGAGAGACCAGCCTCCACTAGACCCACAGGTAGGTAGTAGACTAGAGACCAGCCTCCACTAGACCCACAGGTAGGTAATAGACTAGAGACCAGCCTACACTAGACCCACAGGTAGGTTTTAGAATAGAGACCAGTCTCCACTAGACCCACAAGTAGTTAGTAGACTATAGACCAGTCTCTACTAGGTAGTAGACTAGAGACCAGCCTCCACTAGACCCACAGGTAGGTAGTAGACTATAGACCAGCCTCTACCAGGTAGTAGACTAGAGACCAGCCTCCACTAGACCCACAGGTAGGTAGTAGCCTAGAGACCAGCCTCCACTAGACCCACAGATAGGTAGTAGACTAGAGACCAGCCTCCACTACACCCACAGGTAGGTAGTAGACTAGAGACCAGCCTCCACTAGATCCACAGGAAGGTAGTAGACTAGAGACCAGCCTCCACTAGACCCACAGGTAGGTAGAAGACTAGAGATCAGCCTCCACTAGACCCACAGGTAGGTAGTAGCCTAGAGACCATTCTCCACTACACCCACAGGTAGGTAGTAGACTAGAGACCAGCCTCCACTAGACCTAGTAGACTAAAGACCAGCCTCCACTAGACCCACAGGTAGGTAGTAGACTAGAGACCAGCCTCCACTAGACCCACAGGTAGGTAGTAGACTAGATACCAGCCTCCACTAGACCCACAGGTAGGCAGTAGACTAGAGACCAGCCTCCACTAGACCCACAGGAAGGTAGTAGACTAGAGACCAGCCTCCACTAGACCCACGGGTAGGTAGTAGACTAGAGACCAGCCTCCAATAGACCCACAAGTAGGTCGTAGACTAGAGACCAGCCTCCACTAGACCCACGGGTAGGTAGTAGCCTAGAGACCAGCCTCCACTAGACCCACAGGTAGGTAGTAGACTAGAGACCAGCCTCCACTAGACCCACAGGTAGGTAGTAGATTAGAGACCAGCCTCCACTAGACCCACAGGTAGGTAGTAGACTAGAGACCAGCCTCCACTAGACCCACAGGTAGGTAGTAGACTAGAGACCAGCCTCCACTAGACCCACAGGTAGGTAGTAGATTAGAGGCCAGCCTCCACTAGACCCACAAGTAGGTAGTAGACTAAAGACCAGCCTCCACTAGACCCACAGGATGGTAGTAGACTAGAGACCAGCCTACACTAGACCCACAGGTAGGTAGTAGACTAGAGACCAGCCTCCACTAGACCCACAGGTAGGTAGTAGCCTAGAGACCAGCCTCCACTAGACCCACAGGTAGACAGAAGACTAGAGACCAGCCTCCAATAGACCCACAGGTAGGTAGTAGACTAGAGACCAGCCTCCACTAGACCCACAGGAAGGTAGTAGACTAGAGACCAGCCTCCACTAGACCCACAGGTAGGGAGTAGACTAGAGACCAGCCTCCACTAGACCCACAGGTAGGTAGTAGACTAGAGACCAGCCTCCACTAGACCCACAGGTAGGTAGTAGACTAGAGACCAGCCTCCACTAGACCCGCAGGTAGGTAGTAGATTAGAGACCAGCCTCCACTAGACCCACAGGTAGGTAGCAGACTAGAGACCAGCCTCCACTAGACCCACAGGTAGGTAGTAGACTAGAGACCAGCCTCCAATAGACCCACAGGTAGGTAGTAAACTACAGACCAGCCTCCACTAG
The DNA here is from genome assembly GCF_029448725.1 of Salvelinus fontinalis. Taxonomy (NCBI): domain Eukaryota; kingdom Metazoa; phylum Chordata; class Actinopteri; order Salmoniformes; family Salmonidae; genus Salvelinus; species Salvelinus fontinalis. The sequence continues at coordinate 43,069,475 of NC_074667.1, read as the reverse complement.
ACCCACAGGTAGGTAGTAGATTAGAGGCCAGCCTCCACTAGACCCACAGGTAGGTAGTAGACTAGAGACCAGCCTCCACTAGACCCACAGGTAGGTAGTAGACTAGAGACCAGCCTCCACTAGACACACAGGTAGGTAGTAGACTAGAGACCAGCCTCCAATAGACCCACGGGTAGGTAGTAGACTAGAGCCCAGCCTCCACTAGACCCACAGGTAGGTAGTAGACTAGAGACCAGCCTCCACTAGACCCACAGGTAGGTAGTAGACTAGAGACCAGCCTCCACTAGACCCACAGGTAGGTAGTAGACTAGAGACCAGCCTCCACTAGACCCACAGGTAGGTAGTAGACGAGAGACCAGCCTCCACTAGACCCACAGGTAGGTAGTAGACTAGAGACCAGCCTCCACTAGACCCACAGGTAGGTAATAGACTAGAGACCAGCCTCCACTAGACCCACAGGTAGGTTTTAGAATAGAGACCAGTCTCCACTAGACCCACAAGTAGTTAGTAGACTATAGACCAGTCTCTACTAGGTAGTAGACTAGAGACCAGCCTCCACTAGACCCACAGGTAGGTAGTAGACTATAGACCAGCCTCTACCAGGTAGTAGACTAGAGACCAGCCTCCACTAGACCCACAGGTAGGTAGTAGCCTAGAGACCAGCCTCCACTAGACCCACAGATAGGTAGTAGACTAGAGACCAGCCTCCACTACACCCACAGGTAGGTAGTAGACTAGAGACCAGCCTCCACTAGATCCACAGGAAGGTAGTAGACTAGAGACCAGCCTCCACTAGACCCACAGGTAGGTAGAAGACTAGAGATCAGCCTCCACTAGACCCACAGGTAGGTAGTAGCCTAGAGACCAGCCTCCACTACACCCACAGGTAGGTAGTAGACTAGAGACCAGCCTCCACTAGACCTAGTAGACTAAAGACCAGCCTCCACTAGACCCACAGGTAGGTAGTAGACTAGAGACCAGCCTCCACTAGACCCACAGGTAGGTAGTAGACTAGATACCAGCCTCCACTAGACCCACAGGTAGGCAGTAGACTAGAGACCAGCCTCCACTAGACCCACAGGAAGGTAGTAGACTAGAGACCAGCCTCCACTAGACCCACGGGTAGGTAGTAGACTAGAGACCAGCCTCCAATAGACCCACAAGTAGGTCGTAGACTAGAGACCAGCCTCCACTAGACCCACGGGTAGGTAGTAGCCTAGAGACCAGCCTCCACTAGACCCACAGGTAGGTAGTAGACTAGAGACCAGCCTCCACTAGACCCACAGGTAGGTAGTAGATTAGAGACCCAGCCTCCACTAGACCCACAGGTAGGTAGTAGACTAGAGACCAGCCTCCACTAGACCCACAGGTAGGTAGTAGACTAGAGACCAGCCTCCACTAGACCCACAGGTAGGTAGTAGATTAGAGGCCAGCCTCCACTAGACCCACATGTAGGTAGTAGACTAAAGACCAGCCTCCACTAGACCCACAGGATGGTAGTAGACTAGAGACCAGCCTACACTAGACCCACAGGTAGGTAGTAGACTAGAGACCAGCCTCCACTAGACCCACAGGTAGGTAGTAGCCTAGAGACCAGCCTCCACTAGACCCACATGTAGGTAGTAGACTAGAGACCAGCCTCCACTAGACCCACAGGTAGGTAGTAGACTAGAGACCAGCCTCCACTAGACCCACAGGTAGGTAGTAGACTAGAGACCAGCCTCCACTAGACCCACAGGTAGGTAGTAGACTAGACACCAGCCTCAACTAGACCCGCAGGTAGGTAGTAGACTAGAGACAAGCCTCCACTAGACCCACAGGTAAGTAGTAGACTAGAGACCAGCCTCCACTAGACAGTAGACTAGCGATCAGCCTCCACTAGACCCACAGGTAGGTAGTAGCCTAGAGACCAGCCTCCACTAGACCCACAGGTAGGTAATAGACTAGAGACTAATTAAATCTAGGAGGCCTCTCATATGCCCCCATTCAGTAAGAGAGAAGACAACTCTGGACCAACAGGTTGGAGAGTGAAGGGCTGAGTCTCAACCCCTCTGCCTTCGTTCGTTCCCTCTTCACTGATCTATGGAGGTATCAGCAATAGTGCCACCTATAGCTGCTGCCATAAGACATATGGGGTGTGACGTAGGTAGGTGACCCACAGCATCTTAGAGTCTGCATTTCTAGCCTAACTTGCTAAATTGGATACACACAGACACGCACTCACATTTGGAATGGACACTGTGAATATTACATGGAATAAAATACAACATAATTCTTCAAGACATCATCATGATAGAAGGCTAAACATATACATTTGATCTGAATAAAACACAACACCATGCAGTGGTGGCCCCTACTAGTCCAGTGACTAAACACATTTCTTTGACTTTGTGATGAAGCCACCAAATTTCACACACCTAGGGTGTCTAAAGAAGTATTTTTGGCTTCAGTGCCATCGCATATCTTGTCCATTACCCCCTGGTGGCCATTTCCAAAATGGCCACCAACCAGCTCCATAAATAATATGTACATGAAGCTCAATGATGGATTAAACTGTTTGAGGGGGTCTGGAGAAGAAAAGAAAATGGCCCAAATATGCCATATACAGTATATGTATCCTTTAAAAATGTAGTAGAAGAGTGGTGAACAAGTGTACTGTTTTCTGTAAATGTTTTCATAGCTAGGTCCAATAGTTTACATGTAAATACTCTTAAAAGTTATATGGATGTTCTCTGGCATCTACTGGTTGCAATGATATATAACATGATATTCTATATTGTGTCAATTTGAAGAAATGTGACAGGAAACCAGCCCTGTACATGTCAAGTTGGGTAAAATCCAAATCCACTCCTCAGAAATGCAGTCCTCCATAGGGATGAAAGGAATTCTACAGTGATTCAATGAAATATTTCAAGGACAAAATTACATGTATTTAAGTACTTTTTTGTTGGAGTGGGGAGAGTAACATTAGTACATTCTAAAAAGTATACTTTTTATGTTTAGCTCACATATAATTTAAAGTATGCATTAAGGTAGTAGAATAAATGTGTCAACAACTAATTTAGATGTTAGTAAAGGGAATTCTATAGCTCCCAAAATATTTTTTTTGCAACACTAGGGGAGTGCAAAGATGGAGGTGTGGTAGCTTCAAAACAGAGCCCCCTGTCTGTCATCTAGTGTATATACTGCTCAAAAAAATAAAGGGAACACTAAAATAACACATCCTAGATCTGTATGAATGAAATATTCTTATTAAATACTTTTTTTCTTTACATAGTTGAATGTGCTGACAACAAAATCACACCAAAATTATCAATGGAAATCAAATGTATCAACCCATCGAGGTCTGGATTTGGAGTCACACTCAAAATTAAAGTGGAAAACCACACTACAGGCTGATCCAACTTTGATGTAATGTCCTTAAAACAAGTCAAAATGAGGCTCACTAGTGTGTGTGGCTTCCACGTGCCTGTATGACCTCCCTACAACGCCTGGGCATGCTCCTGATGAGGTGGCGGATGGTCTCCTGAGGGATCTCCTCCCAGACCTGGACTAAAGCATCCGCCAACTCCTGGACAGTCTGTGGTGCAACGTGGCGTTGGTGGATGGAGCTAGACATGATGTCCCAGATGTGCTCAATTGGATTCAGGTCTGGGGAACGGGCGGGCCAGTCCATAGCATCAATGCCTTCCTCTTGCAGGAACTGCTGACACACTCCAGCCACATGAAGTCTAGCATTGTCTTGCATTAGGAGGAACCCAGGGCCAACCGCACCAGCATATGGTCTCACAAGGGGTCTAAGGATCTCATCTCGGTACCTAATGGCAGTCAGACTACCTCTGGCGAGCACATGGAGGGCTGTGCGGCCCCCCCCAAAGAAATGCCACCCCACACCATGACTGACCCACCGCCAAACCGGTCATGCTGGAGGATGTTGCAGGCAGCAGAACGTTCTCCACGGTGTCTCCAGACTCTGTCACGTCTGTCACGTGCTCAGTGTGAACCTACTTTCATCTGTGAAGAGCACAGGGCGCCAGTGGCGAATTTGCCAATCTTGGTGTTCTCTGGCAAATGCCAAACGTCCTGCACGGTGTTGGGCTGTAAGCACAACCCCCACCTGTGGACGTCGGGCCCTCATACCACCCTCATGGAGTCTGTTTCTGACCGTTTGAGCAGACACATGCACATTTGTGGCCTGCTGGAGGTCATTTTGCAGGGCTCTGGCAGTGCTCCTCCTTGCACAAAGGCGGAGGTAGTGGTCCTGCTGCTGGGTTGTTGCCTTCCTACGGCCTCCTCCACGTCTCCTGATGTACTGGCCTGTCTCCTGGTAGCGCCTCCATGCTCTGGACACTACGCTGACAGACATAGCAAACCTTCTTGCCACAGCTCGCATTGATGTGCCATCCTGGATGAGCTGCACTACCTGAGCCACTTGTGTGGGTTGTAGACTCCGTCTCATGCTACCACTAGAGTGAAAGCACCGCCAGCATTCAAAAGTGACCAAAACATCAGCCAGGAAGCATAGGAACTGAGAAGTGGTCTGTGGTCACCACCTGCAGAACCACTCCTTTATTGTGGGTGTCTTGCTAATTGCCTATAATTCCCACCTGTTGTCTATTCCATTTGCACAACAGCATGTGCAATTTATTGTCAACCAGTGTTGCTTCCTAAGTGGACAGTTTGATTTCACAGAAGTGTGATTGACTTGGAGTTACATTGTGTTGTTTAAGTGTTCCCTTTATTTTTTTGAGCAGTGTACATAAATGCCAAAGAAATGCCTTATGCCCAGCAGAGAGATAGGTAACCCATTTTAACAAAATTATTTTATGATGAGACCATTCAACCTTTACCAAAGCAAGTAAAGGTTTCAATAAAGATATCTAGCTATAGTGCCATTGCAGAATGACCCTATTATACTCTAGGGCACTAGTTTACCAAAATGGCTGACAACCAGCTCCATCGGTTCTAATTAGACAGCATTCACATGACCATATTTCCATAAATAATTGGTACATTAAGCCAAATGATGAGTTAAAATGTTTGAGGTGGTGTGGAAAACACAATAAAATGTCCCAAGTCTGCCAGATACAGTATATGTATCCTTTAAAACAGTGGTGAGCAGCTTATGGGGGTGGCAGGTAACCTGGCGGGTAGAAACGATGGGCCAGGTGCTGGAAAGAAAGGTTGCTTGACTGAATCCCTGAGCCGAGAAGGTAAAAATCTGTCATTCTGCCCCTAAGCAAGGCAGTTAACCCCAAACAATATACGCTTCCCAGGCACTGATGACGTGGATGTCGATTAAGGCAGCCTCCCGCACCTCAGAGGGGTTGGTTTAAATGTGGAAGACACATTTCAATTGAATGCCTTCAGTTGTACTACTGACTAGGTCTCCCTCGGTGTCCTGATTGGTGTTTGCCTCAGATAACTCCAATAATCAACAGCTTCAGTTTACAATGCAATTAGTTTAATCAGCTGTGTTTTTATTTTACTAGGCAAGTCAGTTTTATTTACAATGACGGCCTACTGGGGAACAATGGGTTAACTGTCTTGTTCATGGGAAGAACTACAGATGTTTACCTTGTCAGCTCTGGGATTCAATCCAGCAACCTTTCAGTTACTAGTCCAACGCTCTAACCACTAGGCTACCTGCCTCGAACCACTAGGCTACCTGCCTCGAACCACTAGGCTACCTGCCTCTAACCACTAGGCTACCTGCCTCTAACCACTAGGCTACCTGCCTCGAACCACTAGGCTACCTGCCTCGAACCACTAGGCTACCTGCCTCTAACCACTAGGCTACCTGCCTCTAACCACTAGGCTACCTGCCTCTAACCACTAGGCTACCTGCCTCGAACCACTAGGCTACCTGTCTCGAACCACTAGGCTACCTGCCTCGAACCACTAGGCTACCTGCCTCGAACCACTAGGCTACCTGCCTCTAACCACTAGGCTACCTGCCTCGAACCACTAGGCTACCTGCCTCGAACCACTAGGTTTGCTAGGGATGGGCACACCACGTCATTCAAACGTGGATGTTCGGGTAATATTTTGTAATAATGAGATTTCAACATTTATTCACCCTCTCAAAAAGACAGTTTTTGAATTCCCAATGTGTTATCGCTACGCTTTCAACCATCTGCAAGCACAACCAAATGCAAAAAGACTGTCCAACTTTTGGTGTTGCCATCTAAATGTGTTACCTCTGCGCTTTCAACCATTTAAAAGCCCAACAAGGTAGAAATGGGAGTACAATTTTGTATCTATACAATAACTTAATCTAATAACACAACCAAATGACCGGGATTGTAGATGAGATTACATTAAAAGTACATAGAGCAAGTGATCAATGCTGTTTGAGATTCTTTACAGATTATTATAGCAATTGTGAAGATCTCCACTGACCTGCGACCTCTGCGTACTATGTTGTACATGCACGCTTTCTATGATTACATAAGATATTTATACTGAGTGTACAAAACATTAGGAACGCCTTCCTACTATTGAGTTGCACCCCCTTTTGCCCTCAGAACAGTCTCAATTCGTCGGATCATGGACTCTACAAGGTGTCGAAAGCGTTCCAAAGGGATGCTGGCCCATGTTGACGCCAATGCTTCCCACAGTTGTGTCAAATTGTCTGGATGTCCTTTGGGTGGTGGACCATTGTTGATCAACACTGGAAACTGTTGAGCATGAAAAACCCAGCCGCGTTGCGGTTCTTCACACACTCAAACCGGTGCGCCTGGCACCTACTACTGTACCCGTTCAAATGCACTTAAATATTTTGTCCTTCACATTCACCCTCTGAATGGTACACATACACAATCCTTCTTTAACCTGTCTCCTCTCCTTCATCTACACTGAGTGAAGTGGATTTAACAAGTGACATCAAGAAGGGATCATAGCCTTCAACTGGATTCACCTGGTCAGTCTGTCATGGAAAACCAGGTGTTCTTAATGTTTTGTACACTCAGTGTATATCATTGCAATCACTAGACTTTAGTGAACACCCATGTTTAAATGTAAAATACTGAAATTGAGAAGTATATTTATTTTTTTTCTTCACATATACAGTACCAGTCAGAAGTTTGGACACACCAACTCATTCAAAGGTTTTTCTTTATTGTTACCATTTTCTACATTGTAGAATATTAGTGAAGACATCAAAACTATGAAATAACACATATGGAATCATGTAGTAACCAAAAAAGTGTTAAACAAATCAAAACATATTTTAGATTTTAGATTCTTCAAAGAGCCCCCCTTTGCCTTGATGACAGCTTTTCACACTCTTGGCATTCTCTCAACCAGCTTCACCTGGAATGCTTTTCCAACAGTCTTGAGGGAGTTCCTACATATGCTGAGCACTTGTTGCTTTCCTTCACTCTGCGATCCAAGTCATCCCAAACCATCTCAATTGGGTTGAGGTTGGGTGATTGTGGAGGCCAGGTCATCTGATGCAGCACTCCATCACTCTCCTTCTTGGTAAAATAGCCTTTACACAGCCTGGAGGTGTGTTGGGTCATTGTCCTGTTGAAAAACAAATGATAGTCCCACTAAGTGCAAACCAGATGGGATGGCATATCGCTGCAGAATGCTGTGCTAGCCGTGCTGGTTAAGTGTGTCTTGAATTCAAAATAATTCACTGACAGTGTCACCAGCAAAGCATCCCCACACCATCACACCTCCTCCTCCATGCTTCAAGGTGGGAACCACACATGCGGAGATCATCCGTTCACCTACTCTGCGTCTCACAAAGACACAGCAGTTGGAACCAAATATCCCAAATTTGGACTCATCAGACCAAAGGACAGATTTCCACTGGTCTAATGTTCATTGTACATGTTTCTTGTCCCAAGCAAGTGTCTTCTTATTATTGGTGTCCTTTAGTAGTGGTTTCTTTGCAGCAATTAGACCATGAAGGCCTGATTCATGCAGTCTCCTCTGAACAGTTGATGTTGAGATATGTCCGTTACATTTCTGAGTCTGGTAACTCTAATGAACTTATTATCTGCAGCAGAGGTAACTCTGGGTCTTCCTTTCCTGTGGCGGTCCTCATGAGAGCCAGTTTCATCATAGCGCTTGATGGTTTTTGCGACTGCACTTGAAATGTTCCGTATTGACTGACCTTCATGTCTTAAAGTAATGATGGACTGTCATTTCTCTTTGCTTATTTGAGTTGTTCTTGCCAAAATATAGACTTGGACAGGCTTTCTTCTGTAATATTTTTATTTAACTAGGCCAGTCAGATAACAACAAATTCTTATTTACAATGACAGCCTACCCGGCCAAACATGGGCCAATTGTGCGCCACCCTATGGGACTCCCAATCACAGCTGGATGTAGCCTGGATTCGAACCAGAGACTGCAGTGTCCCCTCTTGCACTGAAACGCAGTGTCTTAGACCGCTGCACCACTCGGGAGTCCAAGTATACCACCCCTACCTTGTCACAAAACAACTAATTGGCTCAAACTCATTAAGAAGGAAAGAAATTCCCACAAACTAACTTTTAACAAGGCATACCTGTTAATTGAAATGCATTTCAGGTGACTACCTCATGAAGCTGGTTGAGAGAATGCCATATAAGCTAAAAACACTTCTAAGGACCTGTCATAGCTGTGCGTGAAATTTGGTGCCTTTATCATAAAGTCCACAACTCCCCTCACATTTGATGCATAGCCACTGGACTATACCCCCTGTTCCATATAGGCCCAGACCTAGAGGCTGTAGTCCAAACCCCCATCTAACCAGCCCATCTTGGGTTGGTTAGAAACATGGTTCTGTCTATCTGGTGGGCCTCAAGAAACTCTAGAGGGCTTTAAATGGGTCACATCCCCAAACTGATGTCCTAAAGGGACACTTCTGCTGACCTCACTCTTCCCATAAACTCCGGGAATCAGCCAGGAGATGGAGATGGAGCTGGGGAATGGAAAGCAGCAGAGCGAGGAAGAGAGGAGAAGAAAAGAGAGAGGACAGATACTGTATCAGTGTGACAGATGGTGAGTGACCTCACTGATAACATCATCTCCTCCCTGAGTGGATAAATCAGATAAGGAGAACAGCATGGATCAGACAGGGAGTGAAAGTGACAGGCGTGTGGTGGTCCAGAGCGTTCCAGGCACTGCGTTCATGTGGGCAGCCTGCTGTTGTCTTGGCCAGTACTGTTTATACGGGCTCAGCTGCACTAGCTCTCTCCATGCTGGTGGGTTTGTCTATGGGGGTTTGGACTCAGTATTGGTTCCCCTTGGCCTGCATGGCGACCACCTCTCTCTCTAACATACGTACACACAGCTGTGGACACAGATGACCATCTCAGGCAGGACGGTGTGTCGACACATCATACGGGTGGATCAGAGATGTGTGAGATGTTCCTCACACCTGGACAGTGCCAGCACCTGTGGGAATGTATCTGTGGCGTGGCAGGTGAGGGGAGACGGACTGTGTGTGTGCGTGCGTGCGTGCGTGTGTGTATGTAGTACAGCTGAGGCTGAGGGGAGACGTACCATGAGAGTGTTACATGTATCTGTTAGCCGGTGGCGACTTCCCATCTCACAACAAGCTGTGCTGTGACAGGAGCTTGGTATCCATGATCTCCACAAACAGCCCCTCCAACCCACACCGCTGCCACATCTCTCTCTCTCACACAAACACTGGCTTTGCCAAGACTGAGTTAGTAATGGAATTGATAGGAAATGACATCAAGTAGGGATGTTCTGTCTTAGTACATTTATTTTGCTGAAATACACTCAACAACCTGGCCTAAACCCAAAAGCATGCTGCCTTTCAGGTCAAAGAGAACCAATATGCAGAAATATTGATAACCTTCTTTCACTGAGTTGATCACTGACCTGTGATGATGAGATGTGAATAATTCCTGAAAGTAAAGGATTGTAAAACAATTCAGAATGGGCCTGGGAGACAGCAACTCCATATCATACATCACCATTTTTCTCTTCCCTCTGCCATCCCTGTGGCCATCTTTACCATGGCAACATGGGCCACGCACACCACAGTCAGCATACCTGTTTCTCTCTTTACCTTTCACTCCCTTTTCTCTTCTCTTTATTCCCCCCTTTCTCTCCCTCTTACTTGATGAAAAACACATTGTCTTCCACATATTGGCTAGAGTGTCTGGCAAAAGACAGTAAAGAGATAGCCCTCTAAGTTAACAGCCCTGATACAGATATGACATGGAATTGTTTAATGACAGTCATTTATTGCAATACACACAGACAGGCAGGCAGACAGATAAATAGACAGACGTGCAAGCACCCACCCACCCACACACACACATCCACACACACGCACACACCTACCCACACACATCCACATCCACACACACGAACACACACGCACACACATCCACACCCACCCACCCACACACATCCACACACACACACACACACACACGCACACACACGCACACACATCCACACCCACCCACCCACACACATCCACCCACACGCACACGCACACATCCACACACACATCCACACACACGCACACACATCCACACTCAGCACTGCGCTTCTCTCAGTATTCACATCCTGGAACCTCTCCGCCAGCTGTGTGTCCCAGGTTGAAGGGTTCCTCTTGTGGTTCTGTTATTTCCAAGCTCTGATTTGTTGTCCCAGAGGAGACGTTTAAACATGCTCGATCCTGATTGGCTGTCCCTAAGGGGACATTTAGACAGGCTTGATCTTGATTGGCCCTCCCGGAGGAGATACTTAAACCCGTCTGTCAGTAATGAGGAAGAGCAATGAGTCTTGTGGGACTCTTCACTCAGCTCTACATTAACCCAATGAGTCTTGTGGGACTCTTCACTCAGCTATACATTAACCCAATGAGTCTTGTGAGACTCTTCACTCAGCTCTACATTAACCCAATGAGTCTTGTGGGACTCTTCACTCAGCTCTACATTAACCCAATGAGTCTTGTGGGACTCTTCACTCAGCTCTACATTAACCCAATGAGTCTTGTGGGACTCTTCACTCAGCTCTACATTAACCCAATGAGTCTTGTGGGACTCTTCACTCAGCTCTACATTAACCCAAACGAGTCTAGTGGGACTCTTTACTCAGCTCTACATTAACCCAATGAGTCTTGTGGGACTCTTCACTCAGCTATACATTAACCCAATGAGTCCCACCGCGACACAGGTGGGACTCACGATCTATAATTCTAACACCACATTTTATGTTTGAGCTACATACTTCTGGGTTGATTCCTCTATTTCTTCTACATCCATTGGTACCAACCAATAGTCTGTGTGATTAACGGGGCCTGAACTAGAGCCTGTAGTCTGAATGGTCTGTAGTCCGAATGGTCTGTAGTCCGAATGGTCTGTAGTCTGAATGGTCTGTAGTCCGAATGGTCTGTAGTCTGAATGGTCTGTAGTCCGAATGGTCTGAGCTACAAACTATTAAAAGCTACTGTATCTATGGAAAGCTGAGACTCTCACAAGCTACACAGCTGTCGTTAGAAGGTAAAGGGTTCTCCTACAAAGAAGATCCAAGAAGGATCCAAGAAGGACATTGTGCCTATAATACTGTCAAACTCCAAAGAGTTGTCACTGACTAGTTGGTCCGTCATATTTTTATTGACATTTGTCAATAAAACTCATGAATTCAACTGTTTGTCAAATTGTTTTAAGTTCTGCTTGTAGACCTGGTTGTCCTGAACACACACACCGCACTAACACAGAGAGAGAACGAGAGACAGGATAAGAGCTTGGCTACGCCAGACCACCAGCTCAGCTGTGATGGTGGTGTCTGTGCCCATGGGGTTCTGATCTTATGAGTTATGTGAGAGTTGAAGAGTACATGATACTTGTACTGGCGAACACACAGCTTATCATAGAAAGTAATGGAGAAAATACTTTTTTTTCTAGTTCTGCAGTGTAATGTGAAGTATAACAGGCCTGGACCTTGATATCAGCAGGTTTTGGAATCACCACTATGACTTTATGACCACTAATCTGTGTGCTTGGATAGCAACAGCGTTATCTAAATGTCTCCTCTGCAGGTGTCTACCCCTAGCTAACACACCATCACATATAGGAATGCCCTTACCTCAGCCTGTGGGATAATTAATGGCTGTCAGTTGCTCTTTAGCGTAAGAAGGCGCTGACAGACAGCAGTCCAGAAATGCACGGAATGTGTGAAGGCCTCGCAGGGGTGGAGGGGTGTGTGTAGGGGGGCATATTTATACCCCCCTTAGGGCCAGATAATCTGGGTCACCTACCCTGGGAGTTCTCCCTCATCTACAACGATTTGAGGAATTCCAATTCTGTGGTGTGTGTTTGCCAGCATCTGTGTACCCATGTGCATGTTTGTGTGTTTCATCACAAACCACCCCATCAATAAAACCAGACAACACAGACTTGATCTTTTCATCTTTAGTTTAATGTAATGAGTATGGAGGCAAAACATTTATCCATTTCGCTGTCAGATCTTTTCTTCTCCAGCAGATGGCAGCAGTGAGAGCAGTATGTTTCACCTGTGGTCAAACGGCGCACCCTGGTGGTTAAGGATTGTTCTACATATACTCAAGAATGTAACATCCTTGAAAGACTGCATGCGCAACAGCTTCCTGGATTGTGATTAGTACGGAGGATACAGTGATGAAACTTAACTTAGACATTGCCTTTTTCTCAGTATGATTGGAATGTTGAATATTTACACTTTGGTTGTGATTTAGAGCCTCACATTGCAAAAACCCATTTGATGTCAAACTAAGCTAAGGGCCTTATAGGACAGATGATAATTGGTGCTGTGTTTTTAGCACCATTATTGTCACCTGCAAAGAAGAATGGGTACAGCCTCTCAGTGAAGGTGCAGCCAGTGAAAGAGTACATATGAAACCTGGCCTCCACATTGGTTGCCCTCCCCCTCCTCATAATCCGCATTCACCCCAGCGTTCCGGGCCTTCTCATTCAGTGAGAGGTACACCGTGTTCTGCATTAGCCACATACTCATCCCTCCTCAGCCTTACAGTGTAGAACCCATTTATTAGATTTAGCGTAATACTCCCCTCCCTGTTGATGGGCTCTCTGGCCAATCCTAAAGCCCAGCGGATCTTCCCTTCCACCTGGACCTCACAGTAGGATCTTCCCTTCCACATGGACCTCACAGTAGGATCTTCCCTTCCACCTGGACCTCACAGTAGGATCTTCCCTTCCACCTGGACCTCACAGTAGGATCTTCCCTTCCACATGGACCTCACAGTAGGATCTTCCCTTCCACCTGGACCTCACAGTAGGATCTTCCCGAGGAAAACTGCTCCTTTCCCAAGATACACACAGCAGGATCAAACCCCTCTGGGTTTGTAGGCAGATCCTGGATTATGTTGTCATACCTCACTTGTTTTCTGTCTTCAGATATGATGAGAAAGGGATTAGTTGTACCAGGGCCCAGAGTCACATCCACAGCATACTGTTGTATCCTCTTCAGTTTGATTTCAGGCAACTTCTCCATCTCTTTAGTAAGTGCCTTCTCCATATGAGAAACGGCTCTCATCACAGTCCCCACACACAGACTGCTGTGCACACTGATCCCAGACCAGTCCTTGGTGGATGGAAGGGTGCAGAACGATGGGGAGCTCTGGAGTAGGTGGTCCTCAGTGTGAGAGTTTCTCCAGCTCAGTGTGCACACTGATCCCAGACCAGTCCTTGGTGGATGGAAGGGTGCAGAGCGATGGGGAGCTCTGGAGGAGGTGGTCCTCAGTGTGAGAGTTTCTCCAGCTCAGTGTGCACACTGATCCCAGACCAGTCCTTGGTGGATGGAAGGGTGCAGAACGATGGGGAGCTCTGGAGTAGGTGGTCCTCAGTGTGAGAGTTTCTCCAGCTCAGTGTGCACACTGATCCCAGACCAGTCCTTGGTGGATGGAAGGGTGCAGAGCGATGGGGAGCTCTGGAGGAGGTGGTCCTCAGTGTGAGAGTTTCTCCAGCTCAGTGCGTCTCCTCTGTAGCTCAGTGATTTCCTGCTTCAGCTCTTAATTGAGGCCTTCAGCCTGCCTCTCTGCTGCTCTCTGCTTCTCCTCAATGACCTCAATTAGCTCAATTTGGCTTCTGTCAATGAATGGCACCAGTGAAGACCTCAACACTACCCGCTATCTCCATCTCTTTTTCTCTCTTGCTGAGCTCTACGGAGTGTTGGATCTCCTTAACCTTCTGCACTCGCTGGATCATCTGCTGTGCTTTCCCCCTTGGCTTCCGCAGGTGAGCCTTCCTCTCTCCACACTTCCTCTATAGGGGAGTATTGTGGGTCTTGTGGTCTGTTTCAGTGCAGATCTGACATACATACTTTCGGTCACTCAAATCAAATCAAATTTTATTTGTCACATACACATGGTTAGCAGATGTTAATGCGAGTGTAGCGAAATGCTTGTGCTTCTAGTTCCGACAAGGCAGTAATAACCAACGAGTAATCTAACCTAACAATTCCACAACTACTACCTTATACACACAAGTGTAAAGGGATAAAGAATATGTACATAAAGATACATGAATGAGTGATGGTACAGAACGGCATAGGCAAGATGCAGTAGATGGTATCGAGTACAGTATATACATATGAGATGAGTAATGTAGGGTATGTAAACATAGAGTGGCATAGTTTAAAGTGGCTAGTGATACATGTATTACATAAAGATGGCAAGATGCAGTAGATGATATAGAGTACAGTATATACATATACATTATATTAAGTGGCATTGTTTAAAGTGGCTAGTGATACATTTTTGATCAATTTCCATTATTAAAGTGAGCTGGAGTTGAGTCAGTATGTTGGCAGCAGCCACTCGATGTTACTGGTGGCTGTTTAACAGTCTGATGGTCTTGAGATAGAAGCTGTTTTTCAGTCTCTCGGTCCCTGCTTTGATGCATCTGTACTGACCTCACCTTCTGGATGATAGCGGGGTGAACAGGCAGTGGCTCGAGTGGTTGTTGTCCTTGATGATCTTTATGGCCTTCCTGTGACATCGGGTGGTGTAGGTGTCCTGGAGGGCAGGTAGTTTGCCCCCAGTGATGCGTTGTGCAGACCTCACTACCCTCTGGAGAGCCTTACGGTTGTGGGCGGAGCAGTTGCTGTACCAGGTGGTGATACAGCCCGACAGGATGCTCTCGATTGTGCATCTGTAGAAGTTTGTGAGTGCTTTTGGTGACAAGCTGAATTTCTTCAGCCTCCTGAGGTTGAAGAGGCGCTGCTGCGCCTTCTTCACCACGCTGTCTGTGTGGGTGGACCAATTCAGTTTGTCCGTGATGTGTACGCCGAGGAACTTAAAACTTACTACCCTCTCCACTACTGTCCCGTCGATGTGGATGGGGCGCTGCTCCCTCTGCTGTTTCCTGAAGTCCACGATCATCTCCTTTGTTTTGTTGACGTTGAGTGTGAGGTAGTTTTCCTGACACTCCGAGGGCCCTCACTTCCTCCCTGTAGGCCGTCTCGTCGTTGTTGGTAATCAAGCCTACCACTGTAGTGTCGTCCGCAAACTTGATTGAGTTGCAGACGTGCATGGACACGCAGTCGTGGGTAAACAGGGAGTACCGGAGACGGCTGAGAACGCACCCTTGTGGGGCCCCAGTGTTGAGGATCAGCGGGGTGGAGATGTTGTTTCCTACCCTCACCACTGGGGGGCGGCCCGTCAGGAAGTCCAGGACCCAGCTGCACAGGGCGGGGTCGAGACCCAGGGTCTCGAGCTTAATCAGGAGTTTGGAGGGTACTATGGTGTTAAATGCTGAGCTGTAGTTGATGAACAGCATTCTTACATATGTATTCCTCTTGTCCAGATGGGTTAGGGCAGTGTGCAGTGTGATTGCATCGTTTGTGGACCTATCGGGGCGGTAAGCAAATTGGAGTGGGTCTAGTCAGGTAGGGTGGAGGTGATATGGTCCTTGACTAGTCTCTCAAAGCATTTCATGATGACAGAAGTGAGTGCTACGGGACGATAGTCATTTAGTTCAGTTACTTTAGCTTTCTTGGGAACAGGAACAATGGTGGCCATCTTGAAGCATGTGGGAACAGCAGACTGGGAAAGGGATTGATTGAATATGTTCGTAAACACACCAGCCAGCTGGTCTGCGCATGCTCTGAGGACACGACTAGGGATGCCGTCTGGGCCTGCAGCCTTGCGAGGGTTAACACGTTTAAACGTTTTACTCACGTTGGCTGCAGTGAAGGAGAGCCCGCAGGTTTTGGTAGCGGGCCGTGTCAGTGACACTATTGTCCTCAAAGCGTGTGTGTGTGTGTGTAAGTAGAAAAAACATGACGCACCCTACTTGTAGAGAAACACCAATGCCATCCTCCTCTCTTTCATGTTGCCAAAACAGTCTGACTCTATCATAGAGTACACACTTTTAGTTTTTGAGGTCCTAGGCTACCTGTCTAAAATCCTTGCCTGCTAGCCTAACTTCCTTTCATGGACAACGATTAGCCTACTACATCCAGCTACATATAGAACTTCCATCCTCTCAGGCCAGAAGCACAATGTATGAATTTATGGTTGGATCAGAATCGCCGTTTTATTCATTGGTCAGTACAGAAATGTAAGTAAAATCACATGTCCAAATCCTTATCTCCGTCGATGGCTAATTTAGGAAAGGGACAATTTTAGCTAGCTAGCCATTAGAGGTCAACAACACAACGAGAAGAAAGTTTATTTTTTCTTTCTGTCAAATTACTTTTGGCTTGATGTGATTGGTGTGAAGCTCAACACTGATTGGCTGTTATTGTATAACAAAAAATATCAAGGGATGCTAAATGCTCATTGGCTTCGATTGCATTCAATGCTATGGGTGGCAAAAATATGACTTTGAGCAGACAGCATCAGAAAGATGGACTAGATACAGACACAGAGGGGCACTGTTTCACTTGCTCGGATGCTTTCTCTGGTGTCTCTTGCAAATTGAAGGAAAATGATGAAACACAGAGGGACAAAAGATAAAAGATATATTATTTTTTATTGGTAAGCCTGGCTTCCCTTGGCATCCATGAATACACACCCCTGTGTATCCTACAAATGAATGTGATATTGGAGACCATCTCGCTCACCAATTGATTGGACAGTGTACACATAATTTCAGTTTGAGAGTGTGAAATAGGGGGTTCGATTTATTTCAACATTAAAGAGAAAAACTTAAACGGCAACTATGTTCACACAGCCATATTGATCTGACCCTTTCTGTTGAAAAACCATTACAGTGTCCGACTTTCGGCTGTCGCAGATGCACCTCCCCCCTCGACTTCTGTCTGTAGTCATCTTCAGTAGCCTCACAACCTGAACACATCCACTAATAACACATACTGGGCACGTTCAACGTTATGCTGTGCTGAGTTGGTAGTCAAGTGTGAGGTTGGAATTGATCAGTTGTGAAGTTGTAAATCCCAGATGAATGCATTCACGTGCCTTGAACTCGTTGAGAAACGCCGACTGGCTAATGGACAACAAGCTGCGTCAACCAAGTTTCCAGTTTTATTCATCGGATGTACAGGATACACATGCACCGTCCAAACGAAACGCTTACTTGCAGGTTCCTTCTTGACGATGCAACAATAAGAAATAAAATGCTAAAAAAGTAAATGGCTCAGTAGAATAAACATCTTATCATAAGTACAGTTTAATACAGAAAGGCACAAATGAAAGCACAATATTTACACATGTACAGTTGAAGTCGGAAGTTAACATACACTTATGTTAGAGTCATTAAAACTCGTTTTTCAACCACTCCACAAATGTATTGTTAACAAACTAGTTTTGGCAAGTTGGTTAGGACATCTACTTTGTGCATGACACAAGTAATTTTTCCAACAATTGTTTACAGACAGATTATTTCACATATAATTCACTGTATCACAATTCCAGTGGGTCAGAAGTTTACAAACACTGAGTTAAATGTGCTTTTAAACAGCTTGGAAAATTCCAGAAAATTATGTCATGGCCTTAGCAGCTTCTGATAGGCTAATTGACATAATTTGAGTCAGTTGGAGGTGTACCTGTGGATGTATTTCAAGGCCTACCTTCAAACTCAGTGCCTCTTTGCTTGACATAATGTGGAAATCAAAAGAAATCAGCTAAGACCTCAGAAAGAAAATTGTAGACCTCCACAAGTCTGGTTCATCCTTGGGAGTAATTTCCAAACGCCTGAAGGTACCACATTCATCTGTAAAAACAATAGTACGCCAGTATAAACACCATGGGACCACACAGCCGTCATACCGCTCAGGAAGGAGGCACGTTCTGTCTCCTAGAGACGAATGTACTTTGGTGCAAAAAATACAAAACAATCCCAGAACAACAGCAAAGGACCTTGTGAAGATGGAGGAAATAGGTACAAAAGTATCTATATCCACAGTAAAATCAGTCCTATATCGACATAACCCGAAAGGCCACACAGCAATGAAGAAGCCACTTCTCCAAAACCGCCATAAAAAAGCCAGACTACGGTTTACAATTGCACATGGGGACAAAGATCGTACTTTTTTGAGAAATGTCCTCTGGTCTGATGAAACAAAAATAGAACTGTTTGGCCATAATGACCATCGTTATGTTTGGAGGAAAAAGAGGGAGACTTGCAAGCCGAAGAACACCATCCCAACCATGATGCACGGGGGTGGCAGCATCATGTTGTGGGGGTGCTTTGCTGCAGGCGGGACTGGTGCGCTTCACAAAATAGATGGCATCATGAGGCAGGAAAATTATGTAGATATATTGAAGCAACATCTCAGGACATCAGTCAGGAAGTTAAAGCTTGGTCGCAAATGGGTCTTCCAAATGGACAATGACCCCAAGCATACCTCCAAAGTTGTGGCAAAATGGCTTAAGGACAACAAAGTCAAGGTATTGGAATGGCCATCGCAAAGCCCTGACCTCAGTCCTATAGAAAATGTGCGGACAGAACTGTAAAAGCGTGTGCAAGCAAGGAGGCCTACAAACCTGACTCCGATACAACAGCTCTGTCAGTAGGAATGGGCCAAAATTCACTCAACTTATTGTGGGAAGCTTGTGGAAGGCTACACAAAACGTTTGACCCAAGTTAAACAATTTAAAGGCAATGCTACCAAATACTAATTGAGCGTATGTAAACTTCTGATCAACTGGGAAAGAAATAAAGCTGAAATAAATCACTCTATTATTCTGACATTTCACATTCTTAAAATAAAGTGGTGATCCTAACTGACCTAAGACAAGGAATTTTTACTTGGATTAAATGTCAGGAATTGTGAAAAACTGAGTTTAAATGTATTTGGCTAAGGTGTATGTAAACTTCCAACTTCAACTGTATCAGGGACGGGAGGGAAAGTGTATTTTTTATTTCACTTTTATTTCTACAGGGCGGGTCACCATTGAGACCAGGGTCTCATTTACAAGGGAGCCCTGTGAACATGAACATACATTATGTGTATTCCATTGTGTAAGACAATCAATACAATAAAACCATTAAGATTAATAAAAACTCACCTTCCTTAAACTCCATCTAAACTATCTAATGGAGACCAGCGAGTCTAATTTCAAGGTGGCCTGAAGGCTATACCATGAGCTGGGGGCATAAAAACTAAAAGCATTTTCCCCCAGGTCAGTGGGGACCCACAGGCCCTCCAGAAACAGCCAGTCCAGAGAGCAGTTCTGAAAATTGCTGGATCTTCAATTAAAGGAGAAGAATTTGTTTTACAACCAAATCTCTATGTTTTTATGTAAATGGTATGTTGTGTGATTTCACATTTTTGAGAAACAAAATGTGCCCAAAAACACAAAAAGGAATATAACATTGCGGATAAAGTTAAAAAACTTCTAAAGACCCGTTTCACTATACTAAGAGCTTTGCCGCTTCTAAAAGGAAATATTTTTTGGGGGGGGGGGCCCATACTACACAAAGAGGATGAGGAAAACAAAAAGGTGCCTGGACTCTTCTATAACATTGTATTTGCATAAAAAAATAGAGATTTATTCGTTTAAAAAAAGAACGTATCCTTTAATACGTAAGCTGAGGTAGTGGTGGAATCTCTGAAGAACCGCTTTATATACAAAAAGTAGCCAGTGCTGGGCCTTTCTGGTAGTCAGAGACTCCCAGCCAACAGAACTATACAAAATGCAGTGATACGGACAAAAATTGTCCCCAGTGATAAAACAGTGCTGAGTGATAGACTGAATCGAAGGTTTTAGAAACAGAGGCTGCTGCATGTAGATTACATCACCATAATCAAGTACTGGGAGAAGCGTTGCTTGAACAATCTTCCTTCTGCTTTCCAAAGTGAGCCAGGATTTATTTCAATAAAAGAAAACATTCATTCTCAGCTGTTATCAGTTTGTCAATGTGTGCTTTAAAAAGACAGTTTATCAGCAATCCAAATACCCAAGTACTTATAATGGGGAACTTTCTCAATTTGGGCTCCCTTCAATGTACAAATACACAGGTTCCCAGGGTCAATATTACGAAACCTAGAGAACATAAAGTAAAGCTAAATGATAATTAAACCAAGTTTAACATCAGTTAGCGAGTTTTGAATTGAGTCAAAAGCATGAAGGTCATGAAGGGCCTTCTGAACTGAGGGGGCACAAGAGTAAATAACCAATCATCCACAGAGGTTAACAGATAGACCAATATTATTTGTATAAATAGTGAAGAGAACAGGTCCCAAAACTGACCTCTGCAGCACACCTTTCGTAATATTGAGGAAACTAGATTTGATAGTCAGTAAGCATACATTGGGTCCTGTCCGTTAGTTCTGGAACCAATTGGAAGATGCCTGATCTATCAGACAGCCTTGGAACAAGTAAGAAATTGTCAACCGTATCAAACGCCTTCGACAGGTCAATAAATAATGCAGCACAATGACTTTTATGATCTAAACAACAGAGCACATCTAAGAAGAGTGTAACCTCTGAAACAGTGCTACGTTCTGGTCTAAAACCAGACTGGTACAGTGTTACGTCCTGGTCTAAAACCAGACTGGTACAGTGTTACGTCCTGGTCTAAAACCAGACTGGTACAGTGTTACGTCCTGGTCTAAAACCAGACTGGTGCAGTGCTACGTCCTGGTCTAAAACCAGACTGGTACAGTGCTACGTTCTGGTCTAAAACCAGACTGGTACAGTGTTACGTCCTGGTCTAAAACCAGACTGGTGCAGTGCTACGTTCTGGTCTAAAACCAGACCGGTACAGTGTTACGTCCTGGTCTAAAACCAGACTGGTACAGTGTTACGTCCTGGTCTAAAACCAGACTGGTACAGTGTTACGTCCTGGTCTAAAACCAGACTGGTGCAGTGCTACGTCCTGGTCTAAAACCAGACTGGTACAGTGCTACGTTCTGGTCTAAAACCAGACTGGTACAGTGTTACGTCCTGGTCTAAAACCAGACTGGTACAGTGTTACGTCCTGGTCTAAAACCAGACTGGTGCTCATTAAGAACAGAATGAGAAGTTCAAAAAGATGAGTTGGCCAGGGACTCTGACTTGGAAATCGGTAGTTATCCAAGTCAGAAGGATCTCAGTGTGGGGGGAGGACTTGAGCAGTATTCCAGATCTTAGGGATACCCCCAAAAACAAGTGTCAAGTAACAAATATAGGTTAATGATTCTGCAATTTGGGGCAGAAAGCTGCAGCAAAAAGGGATCAGGTGAGTCGGCTCAAGTGTATTTGTTTACATGGTAAATTGTGCAGTATTAGCAAGTAGGATTCTGGTAGCAGGAGTGGTGGGGTATGTGTAGCATTAATGTGGGGGGGCAAAAAAATAAATAAATTGTATCCTAAATATATATCATTTAAAATTAAATTCTAATATCAATGGGCAAGATGCTCTGTCACATCATGTGCATACACCCTATGGACTTGAGATCTGACAGCTGTAAGCATATTGGTAATAGTTCCAACTCGCCCTCTGATAGGCTGAGTGGAAGTTTCACCATATTGCGTATTCCAATCAAATTCTGTTCGATCTCCACAAGTGCATAGGACTTGATTTGGCAATGGGACAGTGGGGTTCTCTCGTTATGGCCTCTGTCCTCTGTGACCAGGAAACAGATAAGTGGTTGAGTGTCAATTTGTTAGCAGGCAAACGGACGTGGCCTCCCCTCCTCGATAGCCAACTTCTCTCGATGATACTCATGCATTTACTACCACGTTTAAAAACAATATGCTACTTATTATTTTATCTAGGAATGTCCTGCACAAGTAACTTAATTTGTTTTGAGCACTTCAGTTATTTTGGGATCCCCCCCTGAAAACATCATTAGCCTAATGATGCGTGAGTAGAAAGGAATAGTCTCATTTTAAGTAAGCACTCCTCAATTAACTTTGACCTTTCTCAAAAAGAGGCGTGAGGGTACAATGACATTCTAGACGATTCTGTGCTTCAACTTTGTGGCAACAGTTTGGGAAAGGCCCTTTCCTGTTTCAGCATGACAATGCCCCCATGCTCAAAGCGAGGTCCATACAGAAATTGTTTGACAAGATCGGAGTGTAAGAATTTGACTGGCTTTCCTAACCTCAACCCCATCGAACACCTTTGGGATGAATTGGAACGCCGACTGCGACCCAGGCCTAATCACCCAACATCAGTGCCTGACCTCACTAATGCTCGAGGCTGAATGGAAGCAAGTCCCCGCAGCAATGTTCCAACATCTAGTGGAAATCCTTCCCAGAAGAGCAGAGGCTGTTATAGCAGCAAAGGGGGACCAAGTCCATATTAATGCCCATAATTCTGGAATGAGGTGTTCGATGAGCAGGTGTCCACATACGTTTGGTCATGTAGTGCATTTGTCCCTTGAGCACCACCTCATAATTCGGTAAACTGCCTGATAAGTAAGAATGGCCAAGGAAAAGGAGTGAAGGCAATTAAGGTATAAGTTTAATATTTGTTTCAAAGAATGCATATACAAAGAACAGAGACGTAATACAAAGCATTTGGTTTCGCACCAAAACAACCGTTATAATAACAATAAGACTGGTCTGGACGTCAACCCAACCTCGGAGCCACCAAGGTCAATCAACCAATCACAATCCAGGTTTGACAGACATTTTCTCTGTCATTGGAGGTCATTGGTGTTTGTAGCTGGTGTGTCAGAGCTCAGCTGAGTTTCAGACCCTAAATGTAAAAGGATAGGAAGTAATCTTTTTAAAATAAAAAAATAAAACAGATTTTGGTAAAAACATCTGGAGCCTACATTGACGCATGTGCCAGCTTACATGATTATTAAATCTGTTAACCTATGATCGCAGAGGAGACCAGGGGCTCACCTACAGGCATTACCACAACGTTACCACCATAGAATTACAAGTAATAGAACCGACACGGTCCCTCATAGCACAGATTCTTTAGGAAGTACACCTAGCATGGCGGCACAATAGCATTGCCATTGCAGCATGACAATATGGAACACTGAGAAAGGCACAGAATTCTTGTGTCACAGAATTCTGATGCTATAAGCATCAATTAATTAACAATCCAAATGGGACAAAATACTGCCACCGGTGTACACACAACAGAACGTTACTTAGAACAAGTCTGCTTCACTAATAGTTCTATGGTTACCATAACGTTGAGACAATGTTCAGCTAACTATCCTTTGGTCCCTGGCAACCACTTCTTCTGCTAACACTGTTTAAGTTCCCGGCTTCAAAAGGCCAATTCCCACATCAAGACACATCGCGACAGGATGCCTTTAGTTCTTCAATATTGCCAGTCCCTAGTCTACTCTAACCTCTTCCCCTACAGTACAGTGCTGAAAGGATTGGATCGGTATAAGCAATATGGTCATAAAATGTTTCCCCATCTACTTGATTTGGATATACTCTAGCGCCCAGGTGGTAGGGGCTGATTTGGGATTGATCATTAAAATGGCATACTGTTCTGTCACTTGGAGGGGAGGGGCGACGGCAAAGAAAACAAATTAAAAATGGCTACTTTGCTTCATCAGGTGGTGTTGGAGGTGGAGCAGCGGGATTGGGCGCTTGATGTGCTCGTCAAGAGGGGTGGAGCTTAATACAGCAGCGTGTCAAGCTGTCCCTCGGGCAGCCATTTCATTTGGAGGCGGAGCATAGGTCTATCAGAATTGCACAGGAGCTAGGTGGCTGAGAGCCAAATCAACACCACTGACAGGGAAAGCTGTCAAAGACAGTATTAATGTCATACTTTAAATAGCCTGCTGTCCTATCACCAATGAGCGGTTATGACACCTTGACAGCTTACTTCAACTCTACAACAGCCTATGTCACCTGTATGACAGCCTGTGTTATTTAACCACCTGGAAGGTTCAAACCCTTTAGAGAGTAAAAGGGGGCATGTTTTGGCCTTCACCTTGAATGCAGGGCTGAATCTCAATAGACTATAGTTACTGCCTCTGTGTCCTTTCCTTTCATCTTCACTGATGTTTAAAGCCAATGCCCAGTAGGCATCCATCATATTCCTTTCATTAACTATTTACTTGGAGATCAGTGTAGAGAAAGGGAAACAAATGAGAGAAATCCACTTGAGCCTACTGAGATGCACCCGTCTCTCTGTCCATCTGAAGGCTCTGACTGTTGTAACTGGAACGGGAATGTGGCCACGGTAGTCACGGTTACAAGCTGGGTTAGGTTCTCTTCTGTGCCTCTCTTCCCGTTGGTCCGCTGGTTAAACACAGGGCTGGATCAACTCATTGCTCCTTATTGCAGAGTCTAATCTGAAACTTTTGTCTGTTTCTATACTTCGCTTCAGAGTACATGGCTATCAATCAGCCTTAGCAGAGCAAGGGAGGAGGGGATGGGGGGGTGAAGGGGGAGAGTGTACATGTGTGTGTGAGGGTTGGGGTCATTCATAGCAGCACACATTTGCGTTTCTTCTTGGGCTCGGGAGGCTCCAGCGCAGCCAGTATCGCCTCATCAAACACATTCTTTAGGCCTTTCTGTGGATAAAAACAAACAAACAGGCTCAACGAAGGGGCAACACACACACACACACACACAGGCTCAACGAAGGGGCAACACACACACACACACAGGCTCAACGAAGGGGCAACACACACACAGGCTCAACGAAGGGGCAACACACACACACACGCTCAACGAAGGGGCAACACACACACACAGGGGCAACACACACACACAGGCTCAACGAAGGGGCAACACACACACACACAAACAGGCTCAACGAAGGGGCAACACACACACACACAAACAGGCTCAACGAAGGGGCAACACACACACACACAGGGGCAACACACACACACACACACAGGCTCAACGAAGGGGCAACACACACACACACACACACAGGCTCAACGAAGGGGCAATACACACACACACACACAGGCTCAACGAAGGGGAAATACACACACACACACAGGCTCAACGAAGGGGCAATACACACACAGGCTCAATGAAAGGCATTCAACTTAAAACACAAAGGGGTCAAAAGATCAAGTGCAAACTAAAACACAGCATTAGACATGAAAGGAAATAAACTCGGGATACTTCATCCTCATAGAGGGCTGGAAATGAACAAAGACGGCTGGGGATATTATCAACCAAGGAAAACAGTAATACTACCTGCGTTGAGTCATGTCAAAGTTGGATCGGGCAGTGAGCGTTCAAAACAAAGGCCGGGCAAACAAGAAAGTGGAGGTACGAGACGACATGGGCTCAGAGACACACACACAGGGCCCAAGGGAATTCAAGTAGAAACAACCATGCCAAATTCAGACCACTAAAATCAAAAGGTGTTGCGAAAGACACACACAGGTTTACCCTGCTCACTAAAGACCCTGTTAGCCAGAACTTCCCATGACTTCTGCAGATCAACATGTAATTAGTCAGAGGAGCACGTTCAGAGCAGCACGTTCAGAGCAGCACGTTCAGAGCAGCACGTTCAGAGCAGCACGTTCAGAGCAGCACGTTCAGAGCAGCACGTTCAGAGCAGCACGTTCAGAGCAGCACGTTCAGAGCAGCACGTTCAGAGCAGCACGTTCAGAGCAGCACGTTCAGAGCAGAAAGTTCAGAGCAGAAAGTTCAGAGCAGCACGTTCAGAGCAGCACGTTCAGAGCAGCACGTTCAGAGCAGCACGTTCAGAGCAGCACGTTCAGAGCAGCACGTTCAGAGCAGCACGTTTCTGCTCTTCTTATTTTTGTCAGAGCAGCTTAGGATTGGAAGGAATGCCTTGGGCCATGTCATGTGAGTCGTACAATACAGATTTATGAGCAGAGCAGGAAACCCATGTATCCCTCTGTTTAGGGAAACTCTAGAAAAACTATAGAAACCCTATGGCAAGACTCATATTTAATCCAGAGTTTAGGCTCAATATCATACTGGTGTAGGAGGCTGTGCGGCCAGACGACCGAGCACTACTGAGCTGCTATCCAGCTGTCCCCGTAGATAAAGGAAGGAAAGGAGAGGCAGAGGAAAAGGATAGCAATTTCAGTAGTCCTTTATTCATTCATTTCACAAATAATTCCACACAATTATATTAGCTTTTGAATCTTTTTAAACTCCCAAGATGGCTAGATATGAACTGCAGCAATGGAACATGACAGAGTGGAACAGAGAGAGAGTTTGGGCCCTGTAATGCTGCTACTTGGGTTCTGGCTCTAATTCTATTGCTTCCCTTTGAAAGTTTGTCTGTAAAGTTCTATACGGTCTGTCAGCAGTCGATACCGCCCAAAGGGTGCCAGCACGGCTTCCGTGACATTATCTAATAGCACTGGTGTGCTTTTCAGTTGAAACCAGCACGGCTTCCGTGACATTATCTAATAGCACTGGTGTGCTTTTCAGTTGAAACCAGCACGGCTTCCGTGACATTATCTAATATCACTGGTGTGCTTTTCAGTTGAAACCAGCACGGCTTCCGTGACATTATCTAATAGCACTGGTGTGCTTTTCAGTTGAAACCAGCACGGCTTCCGTGACATTATCTAATATCACTGGTGTGCTTTTCAGTTGAAACCAGCACGGCTTCCGTGACATTATCTAATAGCACTGGTGTGCTTTTCAGTTGAAACCAGCACGGCTTCCGTGACATTATCTAATATCACTGGTGTGCTTTTCAGTTGAAACCAGCACGGCTTCCGTGGCATTATCTAATATCACTGGTGTGCTTTTCAGTTGAAACCAGCACGGCTTCCGTGACATTATCTAATAGCACTGGTGCGCTTTCAGTTGAAACCAGGATGGCCAAACTCTCTACCTGTGGCTCTGGCACTTGACAGCCCTAAACGTCCCCACGGTCACACCTCAGTCTTGTCATACATCAGCAGTAGTACAAAAAAATAAAACATTAGGAATCATGGAGGCTCGTCAAATTGGTGCTTAAATCACAATGCTGTGGAGTCAAGTAAATCAGACACTCCCTTAACTCTGGACTCTCCAAACAACACCATAACAGAAGGAGAAACACTAACCTAAGAAGAAGACACATGGGCTGTGTCTCAAATCACATCCTAAATCCCACAAAGTACACTACTTGGTCCACTATGGGTAATAGGGTGTCATTTGAGATTTGCCCTGAGAGGATAAGTGATGTGATTAACCAAACCCAATGTCAGCACTGTTAGATCTGAGGAAACCCAAGAGCAACGGACACGGTCCTCCAGCACAGTAAGGCCATGCGGACAAGTCAACAAAAAGGGGAGGGAAGGGTCATGGCACACTCAATATTAAGTAACACTGTTGTAAAGGGGAAGTGGATACAGGGGATAGCTTGAAGAGGTGGTTGGTTGGGTAAAACGAGGATAGAGGTTTAAACTAGAAGTAAGCAGCAGACAAAGAGAGAAAGACATTAGAATATACAGCACTTCCTCTTTCTTTGCGTCTCTGGTGGCTCTAGGGCGGCTAGGATAGCTTCATCAAATACATTCTTCAGCCCTCGCTATAA
The DNA here is from genome assembly GCF_029448725.1 of Salvelinus fontinalis. Taxonomy (NCBI): domain Eukaryota; kingdom Metazoa; phylum Chordata; class Actinopteri; order Salmoniformes; family Salmonidae; genus Salvelinus; species Salvelinus fontinalis. The sequence goes on along the minus strand of NC_074667.1, from coordinate 43,041,642 downwards.
CGACAAATGGGAGGGGAGAAAACGACAACAGTTAGCACAGCAAACAGAGAGACAAAAAGGGTTGAGATGAGCAGAGAGAAGAAAATAGGATAGGGAAAGAGGGAGTGGAAAAGAGAGAAAAAGAGAAGGGGAAGTAGAGGCAAGAACAAATTGTGGGGAAAATACAGAGGGAGAGGGTAGAAAGAGAAAGAGTGAGTGCAACATTGTGTGGAAAATCTAAGAACAGAGCACAAGGAAACTAAAGAGAATTGGAAGATAGATCTACTGTAAAACATTAGTTAAAGTTGGTAGAGGAGATGAGGAAGCCTCTAGACTATGGAGATTTTGCCCTGCGAGATCGGAGCTGAAGTGTTTGAGATAGAAGTTTCCCTGACCCACAGATCTAGGATCAGATGACCCTACCCCCCTGTCCCAACCTTCACTATCAGGTGCAAAGAACATCTGGCCCAGAACGGGTGGTTAGGCGCAACATCTGACTGGCAGGCAGAACAGTCACACAGGAAACAGGATATTGCATCAGCAGCTCTTACGGCAGGGGAAGCTGGTCTAGAGAGAGGAAGGACAGTGGGGCAGGACGCCAGAGCAGCGCAGGAGAGGAAGAGACACAAGATGGGGTTCGGAGAGGGAGACCTAAACTTGGCCACAGTTTAGATCGACTAGGGCCCATTGTTTCCGATACAGTAAAGCCCTCGACTCCCACTGAGTAACACCATAGGACACAAGATGGCCGTATGAGCGGGAGGTGATCGCTGTACTCTTCCAGTTTTCCCATCTATTATGACTGTGGTCGGCAACAGGCCAGATTTTTGTTTTTGGTCAAAATAGACCGTAAAATCACCAGGAATTCAGCTAAAAATGTGTTTAAGTAATTCTGCTCCCAAGTATTCCCAAACATTTAAAAAAAGAGATGTGATCATGTCTCAATGTAATGAAGGTATGACAGGTATGTTTGGGCTTAGTTGTGGTCAATTTGCAGTTCAATAAACCGACCATCCGCTCCGACAAGTTGTCTACCCCTCAACGGAATGATAACAAGGACTATATGTCTCCATCTAAAATGGCAGCCTTTTAATATAAGACTGTTAACCAATACAATGTTTTACTGCCAAGAGTTGGACATTGGTTGTTTGTGCAGCTCAAGAAAACCACTGCGCAACAGGCTGATGGAAAATTGGGTGTTATAATCAATGTCTACAACCAAGTTCAGACAAAAATAAATGTCTGAAACTAAAGATATTGCACCTTACTGAATGTGGCCAACTGATAAGAGTGCTGACAGCAGCTGCTCTACTTAGAACAAGACTAGGCCATATACAGCACTTTGAGATATCAGCTGATGGAAGAAGGGCTATATAAATACATTTGATATGTGGATCTACAGGGTAAGAGTACCTATTAAGCCAACCAGAAGGTTTTGTGGAGACATTAACATATACTGCCTAATTCTTTAAGAGAAGTTGATAAAAAAAAAAGATCAAATTTCACATGAGGTTAATATGAGGGTTCCGAGTGTATCTTTTAAACCCATGAGTGTTCCAAATGAGCCTCTTAAGATGACAGGGGGTGCTGTTTTCACTTTTGGGGAAAAACGTGCCCAATTTAAACGGCCTCGTACTCAATTCTTACTCGTACAATATGCATATTAATATTACTATTGGATAAAAAACACTCTAGTTTCTAAAACCGTTTGAATTTTGTCTGTGGGTAAAACAGAACTCATTTGGCAGCACACTTTGTGACGAGGAAGTGGAAAGTCTGAAATCTATGTTCTGTTCAAGTGACTGCCTATAAATGGGCATGATACGTATGACTATACGTGCACATCATACACCTTCACCCGGATGTCAAGAGGAAGTGAGAGGAAAAATTAGTTGATTATCTCTGTCTGACGTTGAATAAGCCCTCTTGGAACAACGTGTCCCCCATTTTCTGTAAGGCGCGTGTTGGGACCTGTTATTGCCTACTGGAAACCAGTCGTTATGGGCGAATATGATCTCCGGCTTTGATTTTATTTGATACATGTTACAATATCATCCTAAAGTATGTTTTTTCCATATAGTTTCACTAGATTATTGAAATTTATTCGGGACGTTAGTTGTGTTGCGTTGTTTGACTTTGTTGACGTTGGAGAGCTTAGCGCTGCATGGCCAGTGTGCTTGCTAATTCAAGAGGGAAAAAGAACGTTCTGAATCCAAACAAAGACGGTTCTAGACAAAGGACCAAAGGTACAACATTCTGATAGAAGATCAGCAAAAGTAGGAACCATTTTGTGATGCTATTTCATATATCTGTCGAACTGTGTACTAGTAGCTTTGCGCTCAGGTTTTGGTTATTCCCTTACCATAACTAAGTCTTATGTCGTAATGAAGATATTTTTTGAATTCTAACACTGCGATTGCATTAAGAACTAATGGATCTATCGTTCCCTATACAACATGTATTTTTTTGTAATGTTTATGAATAGCTATTTGGTCAGAATAGGTGAGAGTCTAATAGAAATATCCGCACATTCTGGGGAAAAGATGCTACGTTAGCACGTTAGGCTACGTTATGCTACGTTGTATAACCACGGATTTCAGCTCTAAATATGCACATTTTCGAACAAAACATAAGTGTATGTATAACCTGATGTTATAGGACTGTCATCTGAGGAAGGTTTATGAAGGTTAGTGAAATTTAATATCTTTTGCTGGTTTATTCGCTAACGCTAACGTGCCTATTGCTATCGCTAACGTGCCTTGATGAATGAATGCGGTAGTGTGGTAGGCTATTGTAGTAAGCTAATATAATGCTATATTATGTTTTCACTGTAAAACACTCACAAAATCGGAAATATTGGCTGTATTCACAAGATCTTTGTCTTTCATTTGCTATACACCATGTATTTTTCAGAAATGTTTTATGATGAGTATTTCGGTATGTCAGGTTGGTGTCTAATTATTCTGGCTGCTTTCGGTGCAATTTCTGATTGTAGCCGCAATGTAAACTATGATTTATACCTTAAATATGCACATTTTTCAAACAAAACATAGATTTATTGTATAACATGTTATAAGACTGTCATCTGATTAAGTTGTTTCTTGGTTTCTTTGGTTTGTTCTAGGTTAGTTTGGTTGATTTTGTGCATGCTACCTGTGCTGTGAAAAATGTCTGTGCTTTATTCTATTTGTTGGTGAGCTAACATAAATATATATTGTGTTTTCCCTGTAAAACATTTTTTTTTAAATCGGACATGTTGGCTGGATTCACAAGATGTGTATCTTTCATTAGCTGTATTGGACTTGTTAATGTGTGAAAGTTAAATATTCCTAAAAAATATTTTTTGAATTTCGCGCTCTGCCTTTTCAGTGGAATGTGGGAGGAGTTCCGCTAGCGGAACCCCGGGGCTAGACAGGTTAACCTGTTAAGGCTAGGGGGTGCTGTTGTCACTATTTCTGGAAATCGTGTAATTTTTAAACGGCTTCCTACAAAATTCTTGATCGTACAATATGCATATTATTATTATTATTGGATAGAAAACAGTCTCTAGTTTCTATAGCCGTTGAAATTTTGTCTCTGAGTGGAACAGAACTCATTCTACAGCAATTTCCCTGACATGGAGTCAGATTTCACACATTTTGGCCCCTGATCTGGAGTCAGTTTAAAGGCCACTGTTATTGCTATGAGTATACGGACACTGCTTACGTCTTCCCCTGGACGCCTTTACGTGATGACGCTTTGAATGGTGTGGATTGCGCAATCACAGCCACTATAAATCAAAAAAACGTGTAGGTAGGAACTCTTTTCCAGATGCGCCGGGCGCGCGGTGGACACCGACCTGCTCTTTTTCCAAGCATTAGTGTAGCCAGATTTTTACTCGTTATAGGAGTTAAAAACATCATAAGGTAGTTAATTTAAACCGTTTTATAGCAATTTATATCCGTTTAGTGCGATTTTGGGACATTTATTTCTGAGACACTTTCAAGCGCCGGGCACGTTTCCAGTTCATGCTGAATGCAGTGGGCATTTCCACATGGCAAGAGGACAGCTTTCGACCAAAAGACGATTAGACCCAAGAAAGGATTCTTTGCCCAAGATTCTGATGGAAGAACAGCTCAAAGTAGGAACAATTTATTATGATAAATCGTGTTTGTCGAAAAATGTTAATGACTTATGACGCCATCTTGTTAGACGTAGCTTCGCTTGGCGCAAACTGTATTGAAAAGTAAGGATAATTTAAAAAATGTAAATCAGCGATTGTATTAAGAATTAAATTGTCTATCAGTCGCTGTCCACCCTATATTTTTTAGTCACGTTTATGAGTATTTATGTATACGACTAGATCACTGTCTAATACGGCGCACGACATTTTCTGACCAGCTGGGCTACTTTTCTCATTGTCTAACCATGATTTTGGTGGCTAAATATGCACATTTTCAAACAAACTGTATATGTATGTTGTAATGTGATGTTACAGGAGTGTCATCTGAAGAATTCTGAGAAGGTTAGTGAAAAAAATTGTATATTTTGGCGATGTTTACGTTATCGCTCTCTTTGGCTAGAATCAATGCTGGGGTAATGTTTGCACATGTGCTATGCTAATATAACGATTTATTGTGTTTTCGCTGTAAGACACTTAGAAAATCTGAAATATTGTCTGTATTCACAGGATCTGTGTCTTTCGATTAGTGCATGCTGTGTATTTTTACGAAATGTTTGATGATTAGTAATTAGGTAAACACGTTGCTCTATGTATTTATTCTAGTCCATTTGTGACGGTGGGTGCAATTGTAAACTATGATATCTACCTGAAATATGCACATTTTTCTAACAAAACCTATCCTATACCATAAATATGTTATCAGACTGTCATCTGATGAGGTTTTTTCTTGGTTAGCGGCTATCAATATCTTAGTTTAGCCGAATTGGTGATAGCTACTGGTGTTGGTGGACAAAGAAAAGATGGTGTCTTATGCTATTGTGTTTAGCTAATATGTTTACATATTTACATGTGTCTTCCCTGTAAAACATTTTAAAAATCGGACATGTTGGCTGGATTCACACGATCTGTGTCTTTCATTAGCTGTATTGGACTTTAATGTGTGAAAGTTAAATATTTAAAAAATATATTTTTTTGGAATTTCGCGCTCTGCCTTTTCAGTGGAATGTGGGAGGAACCCCAGTCCTAGACAGGTTAAATTATCCAATTCATTTACAATCGTTAAAAACGTACAAACTGACATTTCTTATTTAAGCAATAAGGCACGAGGGAGTGTGGTATATGGCCAATATACCACTATGGGCTGTTCATAAGCACGACGCATCGCATCTGTCATTCTGCCCATGAACAAGACAGTTAACCCACCGTTCCCCAGTAGGCCGTCATTGTAAATAAGAAATTGTTCTTAACTGACTTGCCTAGTTAAATAAAGGTTAACTTCTTATGGCTGGGAGGCGCTATTTCCACATTCGGATGAAAAGCGTGCCCAGAGTAAACTGCCTGCTACTCAGGCCCAGAAGCTAAGATATGCATATTATTAGTAGATTTGGATAGAAAACACTCTGAAGTTTCTAAAACTGTTTGAATGATGTCTGTGAGTATAACAGAACTCATATGGCAAGCAAAAACCTGTGAAAAATCTAACCAGGATGTGGGAAATCTGAGGTTTGTAGTTTTTCAAGTGATTGCCTATCCAATATACAGTGTAAATTTGGTCCGGTTGCACTTCCTACGGCTTCCACTAGATGTCAACCATCTTTAGAACATTGTTTCAGGCTTCTACTATGAAAGGTGAGCGATTTAGAGCTGTTTGAAACATTGGTCTGGTTGAAAGCTTTTAGTTTAGTCATGCGTGCAGCCGTGAGCACGAGCTCTGTTCCTTTTCATTTCTAAAGACAAAGGAATTATCCGGTTGAAACATTATTGAAGATTTATGATAAAAACATCCTAAAGATTGATTCTATACATCGTTGGACATGTTTCTACGAACTGTAACATAACTTTTTTGACTTTGTCTGGACTTAGTGCTCGCGCCTTGTGCATTTGGATTACTGTACTAAACGGTCGAAGAAAAAGGAGGTATATGGACATAAATGGACTTTATCAAACAAAACAAACAAGGATTCCTGGGAGTGCATTCCGATGAAGATCATCAAAGGTAAGTGAATATTTTTAATGCTATTTCTGACTTTTGACTCCACAACATAGCGGGTATCTGTATGGTGGCTGAGCGCTGTACTCAGATTATTGCATGGTGTGCTTTTGCCGTAAAGCTTTTTTGTAATCTGACACAGCAGTTGCATTAAGGAGAAGTATATCTTTAATTCTATACTTAACACTTGTATCTTTCATCAACGTTTATGATGAGTATTCCTGTAAATTAATGTGGCTCTCTGCAAAATCACCGGATCTTTTGGAGGTAAAACATTACTGAACATAACGCGCCAATGCAAACTGAGATTTTTGTATATGAACTTTATCGAACAAAACATACATGTATTGTGTAACATGAAGTCATCTGATGAAGATCAAAGGTTAGTGATGAATTTTATCTCTATTTCTGCTTTTTGTGACTCCTCTCTTTGGCTGGAAAATGGCTGTGTTTTTGTGACTAGGAGCTGACCTAACATATTCGCATGGTATGCTTTCGTCGTAAAGCCTTTTTGGAAAACGGACACTGTGGTGGGATTAACAAGTTTCTTTAAAATTGTGTATAATACTTGTATGTTTGAGGAATTTTAATTATGAGATTTCTGTTTGAATTTGGCGCCCTGCACTTCTTTCACTGGCTGTTGCCAAATCAATCCTGTTAACGGGATTTCAGCCGTAAGAAGTTAAATTTAAAAAATAAATCTACCACAAACCCCCAAGGTGCCTTATTGCTATTATAAACTGGTTATCAACGTAATTAGAGCAGTAAAAATAAATGTTGTGGTATACGGTCTGATATACCACAGCTTTCAGCCAATCAGAAATCAGGGCACCAAACACCCAGTTTATAAATCAAATTAGATTATTTTAACAACTTTAGCCAATATCAGTATAAACAGAATTTCTACTCAATGTGGACTCAGGGGTTTTGTTCTTGACAACAAGTACACACCTGATTAAACTAATCATAGACTTCAAACAAGACATGATTAGTTGAATCAGGTGTGTTATTGCCTGGTTAGAACACAAACCTGCACCCACACTGGCCCTCTGTGGATAAGAAGCCATGCAACATTCATTGAATTATCTGAACGCTGATTCACATTTGCTGTACTGCTATTGTTGTTAATTAGTTCAACTTGTTTTCCTAAAGCCTGTCAGAAGACAGTTTCAAATCCCCCTCTATGGTGTGTTAAAAAGGTACAGGTGGTGGACCAAAAAAACAATCAGATGGATGAATGAAAGACAACAATGCCCCCACCCAAAAGTGCATGAGTAGACGTCCAATAGTCCTCTTCTTGTCCCTCATTTGTTTGCATTTCTCCACCACTTGGAGGTATTCTAGCCCTGATATTCCACAAAAGTCTTGGACTACAGAGGTTTCTAAATCTGAACAAAAAAAACATTTATGAATATTGAATATACTCATTGAATATTACAGAAACACACCACCATGTTTCAATGCAAACCGGGCTTAAATCGGCGCATACCGGGCTTAATTGGCGCATACCGGGCTTAATTGGCGCATACCGGGCTTAATTGGCGCATACCGGGCTTAATTGGCGCAGTGATTTACGGTGAAAAAGACAATAGCAAAGTCTACTCATTAAATATTTGGAAACTAATGGTTTGGGGTATAAATATACACTATAGTTTACAATATTATGCAAAGTTAGTATTGATCATATTAAACAATATTGCTTTATTGTCATTTACATTCTGTATAGAAGGGGTGCTTTTTGTACTCCTGTACCCTTTAAGCACACCTGAGATAAATGCTGTTTTTGTTAAGTTCACATTTATGTATAACAATGCAGGGTTAATTTAACCGTAAAATAAGACAAAATGCATTTAAAAATGTAAAACTGAAATCTATTACCTTGCTTCAGTTCAAGTTGCTACTGTGTAACTGACACAGGCACGACTGCTAGCAATTAAAACCCATATTTTCAAATGGTAAGAAATAGTAATGAAATATATTGTCATATCAATACATAAGCACATTCATCTCCCCATTTTAGATATGAAGTACGGTCACTTATTGGAGAAGCTATTAACAAGTTCTGAAAAATAATGTGCTTATCTGACAGTAGCCTCAAAAACACTTTTTGCAGCTTTGAAACTGGCCACTAGTGGGAACTCAACAGTCAACAAATGTATAATAAAACATAAGATTGGCTAAGAATAAAACGTTTATCGATATAACCAGATGAGTTAGTTGACACTGAAACTTTTTATTTCAATCCACAGATGAGGTGGGCTTAATAGGTACGCTTACTCTGACGCAAATACAATGTACATATTGACATATAGAACTATTTCTGCTACTGTAGCGATTCACGGGGAACAGCCAGAGTGGCTTGAACCAGACACGTTGTGGTTTCAGGGCACTAGCACCTAGTGGGCACTAGCACCTAGTGGGCACTAGCACCTAGTGGGCACTAGCACCTAGTGGGCACTAGCACCTAGTGGGCCCTAGCACCTAGTGGGCCCTAGCACCTAGTGGGCCCTAGCACCTAGTGGGCACTAGCACCTAGTGGGCACTAGCACCTAGTGGGCACTAGCACCTAGTGGGCACTAGCACCTAGTGGGCACTAGCACCTAGTGGGCACTAGCACCTAGTGGGCACTAGCACCTAGTGGGCACTAGCACCTAGTGGGCACTAGCACCTAGTGGGCACTAGCACCTAGTGGGCACTAGCACCTAGTGGGCACTAGCACCTAGTGGGCACTAGCACCTAGTGGGCACTAGCACCCTGTCATAAAGGTCAGGATACAACACAGATCAGAACACGCAGCCAGTCCGTGGACCAACACTCTACATGTACCGTTCTCCATCCACTTTGTTGTTTCTTTGAGCCGTGACAGATGATATGTAGCATTGAAACAAAACGTCAGCTGCCCAGAGACAAGAGAGAAAACTTAGCTGCAAGTGTCCTGTGTGATTTCAGGATTGTGAAGATGTGTGGGAGTGACTCAGGCTGATGTAACGTGTATGTGGAAGGGACTTGCATGTGCTAGGCTGGGGGCGTGTAGCATGTGTCTCTCTTCGCTCATACATGCGTGGTGATTGCGTGTGTGAGGTTGTGCGACAGTGTGTGTGGTCTTACCTGCGTGAGGGCTGAGCACTCCACATATTTGACGGCCTTGAGGTCTTTGGCCAGTTTCTCTGCCGTCTCAAGAGTGATGGGCTTCTGCTTGTTCTTGGCCAGCTTCTCTATGGTGGACGGGTCGTCTCGCAGATCTATCTGAGTCCCCACCAACAGGAACGGGGTCTTGGGACAGTGGTGGGTGATCTCTGGAACCCACTGGAACACACGGGTTAGAGAGTGTGTGAGTGACACGGGGAGGAGACCGGAAGAGAGGCAGCAGGAGACGGGAGGAAGAGAAGGACAACCTTTTCTTTGACATTTTCGAAGGAGGAGGGGGATACGACGGAGAAACAGACGAGGAAGACGTCTGTCTGGGGATAACTCAGAGGTCGTAACCTGTCGTAGTCCTCCTGACCTGGGGAGAGAGAGAACACACAACATTAGCCTACACACACCTGGAACACATGGGTTACAACCTTTGTTAGGTACACTCTAAACATGCACTTCCATGTATACACCGACACACTAAGGGACATTGGCATCAGCATTCAGGCCATCCAGAGAAGGCAGGGTGTGTCTTTGATCATACTGAGGCAGAGCCCAAACTCTCCACTTCATAGAGACCAGGACACACCCTAATCTAAAATAGCAAGGACACACATTTTAAAATTTTTATTTGAATTCACAGTGGAGACTGTACCTGCAGTGTCAAACAAGCCCAGGGTGTAGGGCTCCCCTCCTATCATTACAGTTACAGCATAGTTGTCAAACACCTGCAACACACAGAGACACATGAGAGAGAGGCACGAGAGAGAGAGACACATGAGAGAGAGGCACGAGAGAGAGAGGCACGAGAGAGAGAGGCACGAGAGAGAGAGGCACGAGA